>NW_021938878.1:0-2384 GCF_001715985.3 Manacus vitellinus
CTTTCACCTGAATCCTGTACAATGGCAAAGCTGGAGAGCATCCACCTCCTTAGGCTGTGTGCTCAGATGATCCCCCCAGCCTGTGGTGCACAGCCTGGTTATCTGTGGGCATTGTCCCATTGGGATGAAGTCCCTTGGGCTCTCCCACCACAGGAGAGGCACTAGGAAGCCTCTCACACCCCTTCAGCCCTATTGCACTGCCCGGGGACTTGGCCAGGCAAAGCACTGCTCAGCTGGAGCCTGCTGGAACATGACAGGTCCCAGGGAGCAGATCCAACCCCCAGAGTCCTGCCGAGTGAGGACACTTGTCCTCCCTGTAGGAATGCTTCCCACTGTTTTATTGGCACTTTGGGCTTTGGTGTAGCAATACTAAACTGGTTTATTTTGCTGAACAACCAAGTTACAACTTGTTATTATACACAGAACACCAAACATATCCCCTCCTCCCAAGCCACTGAAATGCTCATTTAAATTAAAATACCAGGAAGACCCAACTGCATTTCCATAAGCTTGTTGCCCTGTTCTGTTAGCAGAGAAATGTGTGAAAAAGCTTAGTAGGAAGTGTAGTAGCCTGACACAAAGAAAATCTCCAACAGCAACTTATTTTCACATGTTCTATTGAGACAAAGAAAACATTTTCGGGAAGTTTTACATAATTCCCAGCTGGTTGTGCACAACTTAAAAATGTAAAGAGTGTTTGTTCCCCCGTGGTGCCCAGTGCCATGTGCAGAACTGTTGTTTTTCTCTGTGCTCCAACAGACAAACGGCTCATCCTCAGCTGCCCTTCATCCACTGATCTTAAAACTAAAAACTGACACTCCACCTCGGTCTGCCTCACATGTCTGTGTGCCCCTGGACATTCTTCATTATAGATACACAAATGCACCACAGAAAGAAGCCTCTGGGACACCAGCGTGTAGATTGGATGAAAATCTGCAGAAGAACATACTGTACTTCAAAAAAAAATTAAACCCCAAAACAGAGAAGGTTTTGAGTTAATTGTTTCTAAGTATTTTCAGAGATTCCTTAATATTTAAAGCAGTGGAAAGTTTCTCATCATATCATTCCCAACTGGAGAAGCAAAGAGCCTGAAACCATGGGCAAGATTGCCCAGAAACATTTAACATTGACCTTGCTCTGCCCTTGTGTGAAAGTTGGCAGCCATTTATTGATTTCTACAGGACTAAATTTAGTCTGATGTTGAGACTTTTAGAACAAAAAGATCTCAAGTTGCCGTGGTTTAACCCCAACCAGCAGCCAAGCCCCAGCAGCCACTCGCTCACTCCCCCACCAGTGGGACTGGGGAGGGAATCAGAAGGGTAAAAGTGAGATGACTCATGTGTTGAGATAAAGACAGGTCAGTAGGTGAAGCAGAAGCCACACACATAAGCAAAGCAAAGGAATTCATTCCCTGCTTCCCATGGGCAGCAGGTGTTCAGCCATCCCCAGGACAGCAGGGCCCCATCACATGTAACAGTTCTTTGAGAAGACAAAGCCATCGCTCCAAACGTCCCCCCACCTTATTTACTGAGCATGACATCATACAGTATGGAGTACCCCTTGGATCAGTTGGGGTCACCTGTCCTGGCTGTGTCCCCTCCCAACTTCTTGTGCACCCCCAGCTTCCTCACTGAAGGTGGCACAAGCAGCAGAAAAGGCCTTTACACTGTGCAAGCCCTACTCAGCAGTAATAAAAACACCTCTGTGTTATCAACACTGTTTTCAGCACAAATCCAAAACACTACCCCATACTAGCTACAATGAAGAAAGTTAACTCTACCGCAGCCAAAACCAGCACAGCACAAGACTCCTTTACTAGTACAAATACTAGGATAAAACTATCAGAGCGGGATTTACAGTAGTAAATCCTCCCCTACAGGGGAGATCTCTTACCAGTGATATGTGGGCAGCTCTGTTCCTTTTATTAATGTCCAGAGAGTGCAGAGGGACCAGATTGTAATGAAAAGTTGGACCTTGTGTCTTAGCATAAACAGTTCCTGTGTATGTTACCTCTATAAGTGGAAATGCTTTATAGTGTTTAATTTGCGCACTACTCTGAATTTTTTTATGGTGTAAGGAAGCGCTTTTTCATTGTTTATTTATTTATTATTTTTTAAGGGCATTTGATACTTTGGCTAAAGCACTTAATACCACAGATGGTACAGCAGCTCATACCTTGGCAGATGGGATGGATCCTACAGGAGGAGGGAATATTCATGTAATCAGTAGAGATCAGTCAACACCAATTATTGAAGTGGAAGGACCCCTACTTACAGATACACATGTCACATTTAAGGTATGTGCTTCTTTAAACATCTTACTAACATCAAACTAACACTTAAGATGTATGAGCGCTCTCCCACATAATTTCTTGCTTGCTATTC
>NW_021938879.1:0-2383 GCF_001715985.3 Manacus vitellinus
TCCTCCTCAATGGTGTCTTTTTTCTGCCTGAAAAGTCTTAGTCTATTTTGTGATTTTGTTTGTGAAAGGTGCTCCATCCCTTTGATTGGTTTCTCTGCCTTTGACTGTGCCTGTCCCAGCTTGTCCTGTCCGAGATGGGGCCAGGCACATATTATATTCAGTATCTGAGTGACCCAGAGGTGTATATAGTGACACAGGTAGGTTTTTTATTATGTTCCTTACTCTTCATAAAATCCTACCTATTTTGTCAGTTGCTGGTCCCTGAGCTGGTATTTTTTTATAGAACCTTTTATTGCAAAATACCTCTATTGCACAGTAATAACCAGAGTCCATCACTGCATGTATGAAATTAGGACTTCTTTTTTTACTTCATACTTCACGTCACACTTATAAGAACTTGAGTTTCATATGCCATTTTATGACAGATTATAATGTTGTAATGTAATTTTCTGTGGCTGCCTTTAGTTTTCACTACACTGAAAACAACATATGATCAGGAAACCTCATCTCTCTACTTTCTTTCTAAGACACTGATGAATAATTAGACATCACAAGCTCTAGTGTAGATATTTGTGGAACTCCATAGTTTCCTGTGGAAAAGTACTCCTACTTAATTTTTTAAGAAGCTATTTATGAATGTGAAGAGCTACTGTTTTTTGACCTACCCTTTTTTTATCCCACTCAAGCTTAGAGCTCAGAGGGAGAAAAATGTGTCATGAGCTCTTTGGGGTTGCAAGTAAGGTATATGAGTAAGATGCTTTTATCTGTGTTTGCTGACTCCTGAAACCAGATTCTGGAGATACAACCCCTTCTCAGAGGCATTTATCTGTACATCTCATTGCCCACATGTCTCATGGTTCCACTCTTTAGTATTCTTTAGTGTAATTTCCAATGATATCTATGAATAGTTTGTGGATCTGCCTCTCCACTCTCCAGAATCCTTTAAACTGGGTATTGTCTTTGCTGATTTCCAGTCTTTGGGAGATAAATTAACCCCTGCAGCTTCACCTTGACATTGATTTTATTCTTTATGCCTGTAATATGTTGTTCTTTAAAGTCTCATAGGCCTGCATTAATATAGTTTTAACTTTAACTTGCTTGAGTTCTTTTTTCTTCCTTTGTTCCCAACTTTATCTTCTCACAGTAAGTCTGTATTTCTGATATTCTGACAACCCATCAGCCATTCCAATCTCTTTGGTCTTCCTCGAGTCTTTTTTGATAGATGTGCCTTTTCTGTCCCATTGGCACAATGTATCTAAATATTCCTGTAGTCTTCACATACAAGAATTTCTGATTTACCCTTTGATTTTAATTTTCCTTTAACAAGCTTCATACTCTGTATTTGAAGAGTACAGCAGTGTGGTTTGAGTGTTAGTATTGTTGGTAGGAACATATTGAACCAGGTGCTGTTGATGGCTGAGGAACAAGTAAAGAATTGTTTCTCCTCTTGTGCATTTTCCGACCAACTGCTTCATTAATCTTTTTTTAGAGGGATGTTTCATTTCTTTTTAATATAATACTAGTTACAGGAAAACTTGGAAATGTAACTAGATTTTTAAGGTGATGTTCAACAAGGGTCCTGGGTGAGGTTCAACAAGAAACTGGGTGAGAAAATTGTCTTAGACATTTATTTTTTTAAATTTGTTCTTTTGTTTAGGAAAAAAAAATCTTGAAATGGATTTCTCTAAAGCCCACCCAAATGATCTCATGTGAAACAAAATTATTCGCTCTCATTTCAAGCAATTGTTTCTTTAAGATAAAATTGAAGGTAGTCTTAATATGAAATCACAACTGGAATACAAACCTTTTATTAAAAATGCATGAGATGTATTATTTTGCTTCGATTCTGTTTGTGCTTTTGGTAAGAAAATTAATCCTGGTGTCACTCTGAGCTTCAGGTCACCCAAAAACCAGGTGGCTCCAACAGGGCCCGTGTGGGGCAGGTCCTGTCCTCCTGAGGGGACAGGGTGGCTCTTGGCCCCTGGGGGAGCTGAGCATTGCAGTGACTTGTTTTCCAAAGCCAGTTCCCTTTCTTAAAATTCCTTAAGCTATAACCTTAATTGTAACCTACAATGTTTGAGCTATAACCTATACTTCCTTTATTTGCACAGTGATACTTTTTCTGAGTGAAACAAAGATAATATAATTCATGTAGATCACTTGGGTTTAGATCTTCTCTTCACGTTTTTTATTTCCTGAGGCTCTCCAGTCACGTTCTCCAGTTCCTGACTGGATTGGTTCTCTGCTTGTTTGAAGTTGGGCAGGTGGCTCCTCTTCTTTTGCTGGTATTGGAGGAGAGAGGTTGATTAGGACTTTGTTCACCTATCACCTTTTGAAAATAGCATGAGAGAAATATGTTGAGTGAGCATCATATCCTTTCTGC
>NW_021938880.1:0-2382 GCF_001715985.3 Manacus vitellinus
GTGGCTTCTCTAGGGTTTCCACTGGGCTTGTCCCTTATAATGCCTGCTCTGGGTTGTGTCCCTCAGAGTTCCGAGTTCAAAGTAGGGTGAAAAACATAAATAAGACGTTATCTGCAACGCTCCTTCCTTGAATTGCATGACTCCAACAATTTCTGAAAGTGCTCAGAAGTGTCCATTGAAAACGTCCAGTTGCTGTGTGGCAGAAGAGAAGTGGAGGAGAGAGCAGGAAGTTGGGCTGCCTTTTATACCTGCCCTCCACTGCCACACAACCACGGGCAGCCTCTGCAGAGGTAACAATTTCCCCACAAGCTCATCTTGCATGCCAACCACCACACCGAGTGCTATGGGCTGTGCTCTCATGCCCTGCACTGCTGCCTTTACATTCCCATATTTGTGCCACGCCCATTCCCCAGTGAGGGCTTAGCCCTGGGATGAAAGGCCCCAGGATTTTGCAGCAGGAATGCAGCAGTGCAGGCACATGACTCATCTCCAGTACTGGATGGATGCAGAGCAGGAGAGTGATGCATCAGCCTGGGTGACTCAGGTGGAGACACTTGAGGTGTCATCCTCAGGAAGAAGTTCCTGCCACCCCCAACTGGACACTCATAGGCTGTTGTGCATGGGATGATGTCCCCTTTCCTTGTCTTTCTCTCTCTCCTCAGCTCACCTCGATGCTCACTTGTGGTTGCCTCCCCATGGGTGTGCATTGGGCTGATGGTTTTGATTCTGTCCTGCCTAACGCTGCCCTCAGGAAAGTGCTCTGCACTATTTTGTCTCATCTCCACTTTGTGCAGCCTCTGAGTAAACACAGACTGCCCTGTGCTTGTCTGGCACCTTGTCCTTCCTCTCGATCCTCCAGCTCTGCTGCTTTTGACCTCAGGTGTCCTCAGCAGAGTCCACGGCTGGCTGTGTGTTCCTGCCTTGTGTGCTCTTGGAGCAGCCGGGTTTGCACGGACACATGTGGGGGCACAAATCCGTGTGTGATTCCACACTGGTGTGCACGAGCCTGGGGGTGTGAGTGTGTGTGTGTTTCTGTCTGTCTGTCTATGTGTGTGCATGTGTGTGTGTCTGTCTGTGTATGTGTGTCCCTGTGTGTCCATGTGTGTCCCTCTGTAACAGACAGATAACATACAAATGCCAAAAATTATGTTTCGCCTTTGTTTCTGCCTGTCAAAAACTTCCTACCAAAAATTCTGTGTCAGTTTTCCACCAGAAGTTCTCACCAAAATTTTCCCACTGGAGTTTTCCTGCCAAAAGATCCTGTTATTGCTCATGGTTATCGTATCTCTGCAAATATCTGAATTGGGCTACGTGCCAAGAAACCACACACAACCTCCTTTGAACACTAAAAAAGATGAGGAAAAGTTTGGGAAAAGCAGGGAAAGAGGAGTAGGAAAGAGAATTGGCTATAGCAGCTAAAGATCTCTCCTCCACCTCACCCTTATCTTTTCTTCTGCCACCGTAAGCTGCCTGCCATCACCAGAGACTGGACTTCTGCCGTCTTGAAATGGACTGAGACCCACCATGCCACCCGCGTGAGTTTCTCCACCCTGGCCATATTTCTGAGGGCCGAGAGGTGCAGCTGGACCGAGACCTCTGCACAGCCTGGGACACGGCCCGGTGTGAGTGGCGGCAAGGCCCACAGCCTGGCTGCATTCCAGAGAACTAAGACCCCCTGCAGCTAAAGAGATAACATTGAAAGCGGCAGAGACAGAGAAAAAAAAGACAGAAAACTGCTTCTCTCTCTCTCTCTCCACCCCCACCCCACAGACCAGTTTGACAGAAAGGTAGATTTTGGTGGTATCTTTACTCTGCTTCTAAAAGTAATCTTAGCATTTTCCAACCTTTTCTTATTTTTTCCTCTTTCTCTTTGCATCTCTTAGCAATTAATATAAAACAGTTTTGGTATCAACAGATAACTTGTATGAGTTTTAATTTTGCTCAAGGGAATATTCGAATCTAAAAACTCTTTCTGCAATATTTAAGCAGATCGTAACACCCTCATGGGAAGTTCATTTGCTGCCTGTTCAAGGGATACCGTCCTCTGCTCTGGCCCTGAACTCCACAGAGCAGCAGGTTACCAGGGTCAGAAGGCGCGTGGGTGCAGCTGAGTGCTGACGGCACCTGCCCCCTACAGCTGTGTCCAGGGAAGAGGCAGAGAAATGCAGGTTCTGTCTCCGGAGCCCTTCTCTTCCTGTCCCTCCACAGCTCTCACTCTGCTGCTGCTGATTTCAGCCCAACAAGGCCGGTTTCACTGTCTGTCTGTCTGTCCCTTTTCCACACAGCGGGCAAGGTCAGAATTCTCCCCCTACCCAAACAAAAGATCCTCATGAACCAGAGAATGTCAGTGCCTGCCCGGAACGGATCAGAATATCCAGGAGA
>NW_021938881.1:0-2382 GCF_001715985.3 Manacus vitellinus
AACTCAGCTGTGCCTTGGAGCAGAGGTGCTGCCTGCAGCACTCCCCTGCTCCCTCCAGCTGCCCTGTTTTACCAGCCTTGCTCCTTTAAGTATTGATTTCCAAATAGCTCCATACAGAAGACTGACCCAGAATGAAGAGCCCAAATGGAGCTTAAAGGGCTTAGAAGAGCTCACCAAGGTCTGCACGTCCCCCTCGGCGGCAGCCAAATCCCTCCGGCTGATACGATGGTCACGGTTATCTTCCCTGGCAACTGTGTCATTCTTGTCATCATCCTTAGAAGCAGAAATCTGAGGTACAACCAAGGGAACCCAAATAATAAATTAGACATTTGCAGACTTCAAGAAAACATGTAACTGCAGGTTTCTCTCCTTCTATCCTGGCTGTTCCAACAGCTGTGAATAAAATGCTACTCCTGTCTTTTCTAGATCACTGGTGGAAATTTATACCAGAAGCTAACCCAGAACCTAAGGTATCTTAATTCTTCTTCAACTCAAAACTTTTTCACTGATAGAAAAAAAAAATTGCTCTTAGACTGCAACAGGTAATTCAGTTCTGCAATCTTTAAGACTTTTCCTCAACATTTCAGTTTTAAACTCTGAAAGCACAGCAGTATTACAGCACTGTACATGAGTACGCATGATCACACATACACAAAAATCTTTTTTAACAGGGGCTTGAAGAAGCGTACAGTAGATTAATTAATTATTTCATTAATCCCTTAGAAATTCCCAATGCAAAAATTACAAATTTACATATGGGACTAGGCAGAGCCACGCTCCTTGCCCTCTACACAACAAATCTCTATGAGAAAACTCAAGAGAGTTGTAAAAAATATATTACTGCAAATGGTCTAGCAGAAGCACAGAAGATTTTTATTTATATATATTCACTAAAGTTGCTTCCTGATTGTCAAAGATACAAGAGTATTATTCTTTGTTGTTCTATACATGGAATTGTTTCCCTGTTTGCTTAAAATTAATATACTGATTTTTACTACTTGTTCTAAACTGTCTTAAAATTCAGCTGTATACATTGACATGTACTATCAAAGAGTGCTGCCTTATTCATCAGCAAGAGATAAAAAACTAAGTCAGTGTTAGATATTCTCAGGGATTTGGCTGTTTTGAGGGCTTACAAACCAACCAAACATACTTCATTCCACTCAAAAAACAAAAAAGGAAAGTCCTGCTTACCTTAATTTTCAAGGGATTGATTTCCATGTCAGAAGTGCAGTTCATGGGACCATCGATCTCATACTGAACAATGTAGAGCAGTGTGTTGTTTTTGTACTTGTAGGGCCACTGCAGGGTCATCATCACCTTGCTGAATGCACTTGGACCATTGTTTCTCAGCTGATTATGAAAATAAAATTTACAGATGTAAAAAAACCCACCCAAACAATGCTACTTTCTCTGTTAACGTGCATGAAGTTTGTTATTTGATATTTGAGCAATAGCATCAACAACTTCACCTAAAAGTGCCAGTCAAACTTCAGTTCCCCAACAGGTAAAACTTCAAATTACTTCTGTAATCTGATAAAATGTAACTTGAAGAAAAGCTATATGGCATTGGGGCTTTTTGCCTTGAATTAATGTAATTTTTCGTTGATAAAACATGGGTTGTTTTTTTTTAAGTCGATTAAATGAATCACAGCCTGAGCCAAGATACTCTGAGCACAGATACATACAGCAGCAAGTTTCATCACATAAATGGTCTCTCAAGTTCTAGGACAACTTTTAGCTATTACTGTTCACACAGCTCTCAATAAGTTTTGTTTAATTAAACAATCTAGATTAAAGCTGTGATCGTTCTTGTGTGGAAATTTTAAATACTTGAATTTTTTCAAGGCAAAAAGACTTCACAAGAATGATTTAGAACAACTGCAGTACAACTGAGGATAACTGAATAATTTACAGCCATGAGCCATTTCCTGAGCAGAAAAAGTTACTTCAGATGTTTTACCTAGAATTAAAAGCTGAGAAAGTAAAATATGTGTAATTATGTAAGTAACCAGCCCCTTCTGTTTGTTCCACCCCTTCTTGCAGACAGCAGTTATTGACCCAGCATTAAAAAAAATAACATCTTTCCTTCCATGCAAGAAAAAAAATCATAATTTACTACAGAGAAAAACTACAGCAGAAGATTTAATTTATCACAGCACCGTGTCATTGAAATTAGCAGTAATTCCATACCTCATAAATATGCTGAACTAGAGGCCCAATGTCCTCTTCTGTTTCTGGGTTCTCCTTCGGCTGCCAGTTTGCAATGGGAAGGAATATGTGATCAGGAGATGACACACTAAAAAGGGGAGCAAAGGAGTTGTTATTATCAGGTATGAAACCATAAACATTACTCTCTAGAGTATCTAAAAAAACTAAAAA
>NW_021938882.1:0-2379 GCF_001715985.3 Manacus vitellinus
GGCCCAAAGTAGGGAAGGAAGAAGCATCTGACAACGGAGTCACTTCCAGGCAGACAAGAGGAAGTGGGACAGAAATGGAACCAGAACGAAACAAGGAGAAGTTGAAGTTTTTATGTGGGCTGAAAAACGTGGATCCATGTTTCCGTGGGGCTTAAAGTCACAACACGGGGGCTGCTTCCAAAATTTAAAGCTTTTTATGGGGTGAGTCCTGGTGGCTCAGGAATGCTGGGGGGAATTGGATGAACATTAGGCAAAACAAGTATGAAGTTGAGTAGCTCTGTTTTGGGCTCATGTTGCTCCCTAGAAAGCCAGGAGGTCTTGACACTGTGATATTCACACTTAGTCAATATTTTCTTCATTCAAAACAAGACAAAGTTACCTTGAATTGTCACAGATAACGCAAGAATTTCCCACCCAGATGTGGGATAGAATCATGGAATGATTTGGGTTGGAAGGGACCTTAAAGATCACCCAGTTCCACCCCTCCACTAGCCCAGGTTGCTCCAAGCCCTGTCCAACCTGGCCTTGGACACTTCCAGGGATGGGGCAGCCACAGCTTCTCTGGGCAACCTGTGCCAGCGCCTCCCCACCCTCACAGGGAAGGATTCTCCCTGATCCTCCCTGTGTCTCCACATTCCCTCCATCCTCCTTGATCCTCCCTGAGTCCTCACACTCCCTCAGTCCTTATCCCATGTCCTCCCTGTTCTCCTTCCATTCTTCCCCTTGGTTTTGCCTGCGTCCTTATGCTCCCTCCATCCTCTCCCTGTGTCCCCATGTTCCCTTCATCCTCCCTGCTCCTCCCCATGTCCTCACATTCCCTCCTTCTATCTCCCATGTGCTCCCTCCATCCCTCTCCTGATCCTCCCTCTGTCCCCATGTTCCCTTCATCCTTCTTGATCCTTCAGTGTCCTCACACTCCCTCCCTCCATCTCCCGTGTCCTCCCTGTGCTCCCTCCATCCCTCTCCTGATCCTCCCTGTGTCCTCACACTCCTCTCCCTGCTCCTCCCCACTGTTTTCCAGGGCTCAGAGGGACAAGGTGTGTGACCTCCTGAGGTCAGTGCCCAGCATTCCCATGGGAATTGGCCCCTGAGCTGTCCTAGAAGAACGGTGCTTTCCCTGCCCTGGTGCCAGGCAAGGTGGAACCAGGGCCACATCCCACCTGCCTGTCCCTGCTGGGGGCCAGCTGGCACCTGCAGGCTGCTCCCAGAGCACTTTGGGCAGGATTCACCCCTGCAGTCCCTCTGGAATTACCTCGAGCTCAGGGAAAATCTTCCAGCACAGGCACCCCCCGTGATCCTCCTACACAGGGAGTTCCCAGAGGGACAATTTCCAAGTCCCATCTCTGCTGTTTTGGGGACACACTAAACTGGAGCCCTGGTGGGGCTCTGCTGAGTTCTGGAATCGTGCTCTGGATGTGCTGGGAATGGGGGGCTTTGTCCTCTTTCCAACACCTGGAATTGCTTCTGGCATTTAGAACAGGTTGGCTCTCACTCCTGGGGTTGGGGGTGGTGGTGTCCACAGGGAAACTTCAGTGGGATGGGATGTACCTGGGAAAAAAGTGGGTTTGTTTCAATGAGGAGTTTTCTGTTCTGCCAAAGGCCAAGGAAGGATCCTGGATGGGAAGAACCTCTCCAGTGTCAGGGTTGCAGGATCAGCCCATCTTGTGATGCTCTGAATATATTTGGCTTAATAATTGGGGGATTCCAACCCATTTTCCATAGGTTTCCATCTGGATCACAGCCATCCTTCAGCTGATGGTGCTGCTGGGGGTGCAGGGGGTCCCCATCCCCCTTCCTGCCCCCAGTGCTGCCCAGAAGATTCCCAAAAAACTCTCCCCCTTCTGTTTTGGGGGGTTTTACCCAAAGCCAGGGCACAATGTGTGTCCTGGTGCCACTTCCAGCAAAGTGGGACCTGTTGCTTCAATACCCGACCTGGAGCCTTGGGAAGTTCCATCCTAAGGGCAAAACGGGCCAAAATTGGTTTAACCCCTTCAAAGCAGGGAGAACTGGAGGAGTCCTGTGCCCAAATTCCTGTGCCTGCTCCTGCTCCTCCTTCCCTGGCACAGCCTGGATCCCTCCGTGCTGCTCCTGCTGCTGCTGTTCCCTGACTCAGGGCTGAGTCACTCGGGGTGGGGGGTGTGTTTCGCTTTGGAACGAGGATAAATAGATTTGTTTCCCAAAAATCTCCAGCAGGAAAACATTCCCCCCCCACCCCCCCGAACAGAACCGTCATCCATCAGCTTTGTCTTCAGCTGGCTCGGCTCCTGAATCACTGATGATGTTCCAGCCGCTGCTGTGCCCCGAGGGGGGGAGCAAAAAGAGCTGGGAATTAACGGGAGGAAGGGCATCGTTCTCACTTCATCAAGCGCAGGCTGAGCT
>NW_021938883.1:0-2378 GCF_001715985.3 Manacus vitellinus
AGCTCAGCCTGCGCTTGATGAAGTGAGAACGATGCCCTTCCTCCCGTTAATTCCCAGCTCTTTTTGCTCCCCCCCTCGGGGCACAGCAGCGGCTGGAACATCATCAGTGATTCAGGAGCCGAGCCAGCTGAAGACAAAGCTGATGGATGACGGTTCTGTTCGGGGGGGTGGGGGGGGAATGTTTTCCTGCTGGAGATTTTTGGGAAACAAATCTATTTATCCTCGTTCCAAAGCGAAACACACCCCCCACCCCGAGTGACTCAGCCCTGAGTCAGGGAACAGCAGCAGCAGGAGCAGCACGGAGGGATCCAGGCTGTGCCAGGGAAGGAGGAGCAGGAGCAGGCACAGGAATTTGGGCACAGGACTCCTCCAGTTCTCCCTGCTTTTAAGGGGTTAAACCAATTTTGGCCCGTTTTGCCCTTAGGATGGAACTTCCCGCGGCTCCAGGTCGGGTATTGAAGCAACAGGTCCCACTTTGCTGGAAGTGGCACCAGGACACACATTGTGCCCTGGCTTTGGGTAAAACCCCCCAAAACAGAAGGGGGAGAGTTTTTTGGGAATCTTCTGGGCAGCACTGGGGGCAGGAAGGGGGATGGGGACCCCCTGCACCCCCAGCAGCACCATCAGCTGAAGGATGGCTGTGATCCAGATGGAAACCTATGGAAAATGGGTTGGAATCCCCCAATTATTAAGCCAAATATATTCAGAGCATCACAAGATGGGCTGATCCTGCAACCCTGACACTGGAGAGGTTCTTCCCATCCAGGATCCTTCCCTGACCTTTGGCAGAACAGAAAACTCCTCATTGAAACAAACCCACTTTTTTCCCAGGTACATCCCATCCCACTGAAGTTTCCCTGTGGACACCACCCCCCCAACCCCAGGAGTGAGAGCCAACCTGTTCTAAATGCCAGAAGCAATTCCAGGTGTTGGAAAGAGGACAAAGCCCCCCATTCCCAGCACATCCAGAGCACGATTCCAGAACTCAGCAGAGCCCCACCAGGGCTCCAGTTTAGTGTGTCCCCAAAACAGCAGAGATGGGACTTGGAAATTGTCCCTCTGGGAACTCCCTGTGTAGGAGGATCACGGGGGGTGCCTGTGCTGGAAGATTTTCCCTGAGCTCGAGGTAATTCCAGAGGGACTGCAGGGGTGAATCCTGCCCAAAGTGCTCTGGGAGCAGCCTGCAGGTGCCAGCTGGCCCCCAGCAGGGACAGGCAGGTGGGATGTGGCCCTGGTTCCACCTTGCCTGGCACCAGGGCAGGGAAAGCACCGTTCTTCTAGGACAGCTCAGGGGCCAATTCCCATGGGAATGCTGGGCACTGACCTCAGGAGGTCACACACCTTGTCCCTCTGAGCCCTGGAAAACAGTGGGGAGGAGCAGGGAGAGGAGTGTGAGGACACAGGGAGGATCAGGAGAGGGATGGAGGGAGCACAGGGAGGACACGGGAGATGGAGGGAGGGAGTGTGAGGACACTGAAGGATCAAGAAGGATGAAGGGAACATGGGGACAGAGGGAGGATCAGGAGAGGGATGGAGGGAGCACATGGGAGATAGAAGGAGGGAATGTGAGGACATGGGGAGGAGCAGGGAGGATGAAGGGAACATGGGGACACAGGGAGAGGATGGAGGGAGCATAAGGACGCAGGCAAAACCAAGGGGAAGAATGGAAGGAGAACAGGGAGGACATGGGATAAGGACTGAGGGAGTGTGAGGACTCAGGGAGGATCAAGGAGGATGGAGGGAATGTGGAGACACAGGGAGGATCAGGGAGAATCCTTCCCTGTGAGGGTGGGGAGGCGCTGGCACAGGTTGCCCAGAGAAGCTGTGGCTGCCCCATCCCTGGAAGTGTCCAAGGCCAGGTTGGACAGGGCTTGGAGCAACCTGGGCTAGTGGAGGGGTGGAACTGGGTGATCTTTAAGGTCCCTTCCAACCCAAATCATTCCATGATTCTATCCCACATCTGGGTGGGAAATTCTTGCGTTATCTGTGACAATTCAAGGTAACTTTGTCTTGTTTTGAATGAAGAAAATATTGACTAAGTGTGAATATCACAGTGTCAAGACCTCCTGGCTTTCTAGGGAGCAACATGAGCCCAAAACAGAGCTACTCAACTTCATACTTGTTTTGCCTAATGTTCATCCAATTCCCCCCAGCATTCCTGAGCCACCAGGACTCACCCCATAAAAAGCTTTAAATTTTGGAAGCAGCCCCCGTGTTGTGACTTTAAGCCCCACGGAAACATGGATCCACGTTTTTCAGCCCACATAAAAACTTCAACTTCTCCTTGTTTCGTTCTGGTTCCATTTCTGTCCCACTTCCTCTTGTCTGCCTGGAAGTGACTCCGTTGTCAGATGCTTCTTCCTTCCCTACTTTGGGCC
>NW_021938884.1:0-2373 GCF_001715985.3 Manacus vitellinus
GTCTGTGCCAGCTTTTTACGTGTAGACATAAGGCTTTTTTGTTTGCATTATAGTCCATGTTCTGTGCTTTATTACAGTATCTGCGAGACCATCCTGTTTGAGATCTGTCAGTGAGAATTGACTTTGTGTAAATGTTGTCTCAAGTCAGTCATGTGCTTATAAATACCTTTTTTTTCCCCAACCAGAAGCCGTCAGTCATTAAAGGTTAGAGAACACAGTGTTTATGGCCCTTACGTAGATGGCCTATCCAAACTAGCTGTTGCTAGCTACAAGGTAAGGATCAATTTTATGAAAGGCTTGTGTTGACATCCTAAACACCAGGGTACTGTCCCCTAAGCAGGACAGAACTGTTAAGCTGCTCCTCATCACTGTGGATTTTAGAGCAAGAGAGCTGAGGACTGTCGTGTTGTGATCCCTGGGGAGAACAGGGTTAAGGGCAGAAACTCACTTCATCCTGTACTATTCAATAATTCTGGAAGTAGTTCAGCTGTTTAATGAAACACATTTCCTCCCAGACTTAAGATGAGTGTATGCTGTCATGGGAAAGTGTTCTGTGATTAATTACAGAGCCAGGATTTAGCAGAGACCGGCTCTCGGTACCCACTGTGTCACTTTTTGGCTGTCGTGCTCCAGTCTAATAATTTCCCCTCCCAGTAGCACACAGTGGAATTATAAACTAATGGTTGTTTACAAAGCAAATATTTGAGAACATCACACTGAACTTGCTTGCTGGGTAGTAAATGTTTATGTATGCATTCAAAAAACAGCCTATTTTTTAAGAAGCATCAATGTACTGCAGGAAAAATGGATAAATAAGGGATGCAATTCTGTCATGAAAATGAATTGTCACCAAAATGTGAAAATGGTGCAATCCCTCCTATTGCAGTTTCTCCAGGTGTTCATTTACCACTCCTTGGTGGTTTCTGCTAAATCAAGACACATTTCATGCTTTGCCTCTCTATGTTGCCCAGCAGCTTTGTGTAAGCCAGCATTTGGAGTCAAAATGGTCTGTGGTGGTCTGTTGTTTGACTGTTTTTTGAGTTGTTTTAGCATCACCCAGGTAGAGATGCAGAAACAAAAGTTAAGCCCAAGACTCTGAAGTTTTAACTGTAAAACCCTGAAGGAGGGGCACCTTCCTCAAGTATCACAGCTTAACACATCTAAAAGCTTTATAACTTTTAAAATTTAAAGGAATATAATGACCTGTTCAGCCTGGTTCTGTTTTATAACCCTTTGAGCCTCCAGATTCCAAGAACACGTGTCTGACAACCGAGGCTAAAATGTTACAGGGTTCAAACGTGGATTGCTGTTTCCTCACTCCTTTCTTAGCTTTTGAGTGTTTCTGTCTGCAGGCAGGTGCATAATTTTGATGATAATTTAATATCTATGTCGGGGAGTGTCATGACTCTGTAATTTCTGGGCTTTAAAGGAGAGATCACAACATTTTACCCCTCATACTTTATGAATAAACAGTGGGAAACTCATGAGAAAACGCTGTATTTTACCAAAATGAGATTATTTTTGTGGATAATTGAGAAGAATGTTAATGCAGATATTCTCCTGGCTGTGCAAATTGTCTCTAGGACATCGAGTCCTTGATGTCTGAGGGCAACAAATCCCGAACAGTGGCTGCAACCAACATGAACGAGGAGAGCAGTCGGTCCCACGCAGTGTTCAAGATTACCCTCACCCACACGCTCTATGACGTACAATCAGGGGTAAGAAAAACAACTTACAAGGTCCAAATGTCAAGCATGGATATGTTTCTTTGATGTATTTCATAAAAAAGAAACCCTTCCTTTTAGGAAGCAGTGTGTAGGACATATGAAAGACAGAATGTGTAGATGAAAAATAGAAGAACACCTGAGTGTCCCTCAGGTTATTTCATGCAAATATATATCAATCATCAACTTTCTAAATAGAAAAGAAAATTACTGATTTCAAACATTTTGCATCGTATGCCATTAATATTTTATGTGTATATATTAAATATCTAAAAGACATTTAAATGTGAGAATATTTTTCTTTATGTTTCCTTATAAAAAAATATGCCTCGCAGTGGTGTGTGAAATACATAATGTCAGTATTATTTAGTCCCTCACAGAACATGCTGATAAAATTCAATTGAAATAAGTATCTTTAAACTTTGTTGATAGATTCTGTTCTTGGGCAATTCTTTAATACTTTCAAAATTTTGGAGAAAATTCGAGTCTCCATGGAGCAAATCTAAGGCATGTATGTGCCTGAATATTGAATATATTGGAAAAACATAATGAGTATTTGGACTTTTTTCCTCCTTGTTTCTCAGTTTCCACTGATCTTCTTATCTGCATCATTTCCCTCGTTCTTTATTTGGATTTTTTTTCCCCTTTG
>NW_021938885.1:0-1085 GCF_001715985.3 Manacus vitellinus
CCAGGCAGTGGTGGCCTCATATCTGGAAGGGGGGATGTGGGCACAGGGGCGCTGGCACTGAGTGTCTGTGGGGGCACAGCCCTGGCTCTGCCACCAGCAGGGTGACATTCCCCCCAGGGCTGGCACACGGGGGGCAGCACCTCCCGGAGGCTCCCACCCTCCCCGTGAGGTATCACGGAGCCAGAGCGGGTGTTGGAGCAAATTTATTGCCTTATGTACAGGGGGGCAGCTCTTGTGGGGGGCCAGCTGTTGTGGGGGGGCCAGGACCCCCTTCACGGTGCCAGGGGGGACCCCGATGCCCAAGGTCCAGCGCCGAGGCAGGGGTGATGCCAGGGCCAGCCCTGGCTGGCATAGGGAAGGAGAGGGGAAGCCGAGGTGCCCCCGGGTGGGGGGCTCAGGGGCCGGGGGGGTCGGGGCGCAGCTCGGCGTGGAGCCGGGTGTGTTCCTGTGCCCGGCGCCGGAACTCCTCRGGGTGCTCCTGCAGCTCCCGGGCCAGGTCTGGCCGCAGCACCCGCTGGGAGTCGGGGCTGTCCAGCAGCAGCAGCAGGTCCTGCAGCACTGCGGGAACGGGGGGGGGAAGTCAGGGGGGCACCCCCAGTGCTGCGCCCCCCGGCCCCTCGGTGCCCACCTTGGATGGCGCGGGTGGTGGGTGCCCAGTGCTCGTGGGTGGTGAGGAGCTGGCAGACGCGACCCTCAGGGTCCACGCCGGGATGGTAGATGGGGGTGCGGAGGGTGGCACGGGGTGGCTCCAGCGGGTGCCGCGGGGAGAAGGTCAGCTCGAAGCGGAAGGCACCCACGTTGTACGGGGGGGTGTTCTGCTGGGGTAGGGGGGACACCTCAGCCCCTCAAGCCACAGCATTATCTGTCGGGGGGATCCCTGTCCAACCCTGATATACCCAGTGCCTCCCGTGGAGAAACACCACCACCCAC
Source organism: Manacus vitellinus (assembly GCF_001715985.3). Lineage (NCBI taxonomy): Eukaryota > Metazoa > Chordata > Aves > Passeriformes > Pipridae > Manacus > Manacus vitellinus. Next base: position 931 of record NW_021938885.1, read on the forward strand.
CCCCCTGGCAGCCCCTCAGGAGGGGAACCTCCTCCCAGTGTCCCCAGCCCAGGGCCCCAGGCTGTCCCCCAGTAGTGCCCCCAGAGGGACCCTCCCCAATTCTGCCCTGATAGGGACCCTCACTCAGTGTCCCCAGGAGACACCCCACGCCCCCG
>NW_021938885.1:4315-5370 GCF_001715985.3 Manacus vitellinus
CATGACCAGCACCAAGTACCCAGTGGCCTCGTTCACAAACTCCCGCCTGCAGGTCCAGGTACCCCTGCTGGGACAGGGATGGGGGTCTAGGGGGTCACTGCCGGGCACTGTGAGGGCTGTGGGGTCACTGCTGGGCACTGGGAGGACGGTGGGGTCACTGCCCGGCCCGGGCGGCCTAATGGGTCACTGCTAGGGGTGGGTAACGGCATGATGTCACTCCAGTGGCTCTAGGGAGGGATGCCAGGCTGTGACATCATTCCTGTGGCACTCAGGGAGGATGCCAGGCTGATGGCAGTGCCCTGGCACTGAAAGGGGCACCAGCCGTGACCTCACTCCCCCGGGCTGGGGGAATGCCAGGCTGGGACCTCACTGGTGGCACTGGGGGGTGCCGTTCTGTGGGGTCCCTGGTGGTGGCCCTGAGTCAGGGGTCCGTCCCGCAGGTGGGGAGGCTGGAGCTGAGCGATGGGCTGAGCCTGGTGGTGCTGCTGCCGCGGGGGCCCCTGGGGGCGCTGGAGACCCTGGAGCGGTCACTGGACCCCCCCACCTTCCTGGCCCTGCTGCGGCGGGCGGCCCAGACGCCCCCTCGGGCCACCGCGCTGGCCCTGCCCCGGATGCACCTCGACCTCACCCTGGACGTGGTGCCCCTGGTCCACGACATGGGTAAGGACACCTCACCACGAGGGCTGGGTGGGCTGAGGGTGACATTGCTCCCTGCAGGATGTCACGGGCTCCTCCCCTGCAGGTCCCTTTCCCCACTGTCCCCAATGTCCCCGGTGTCCCCAATGTACCTTTGGTTTCCCCTGGGTCCCCCCGTGTCCCCGTACCCCTGGTGTCCCCCATGTCCCCAGTGCCCTGCTGTGCCCTGATGCCCCCAGCACCCCTATATTATCCCCCATATTATCTCGGGTCCCCAGTGGCCCAAATATCCCCGTTCTCCCTGGCGTCCCCGGTGTGCCTCTGGGGTCTCCTCCGTCCTCATCGTCCCGATGTCCCCGCACCCCTGTGTCCCTGACGCCCGGGTTTCTCCGGGTCCCTTGTGCCCCCGGGTGCCTGCC
>NW_021938885.1:9344-10457 GCF_001715985.3 Manacus vitellinus
CCCCCCCCCGCTCGGTCGCCCCCTGGGGGCACGAAAATGAGATGTAAATCAGGCGAGATGAAGGGGGGGCGGGACTGCGAGTAAATCCCATGCAAACGACATGCGAACGATCCCGGGAGCCAACCCGAGGGATCGGGGGAGGTGCGGGGACACAGGGACTGCAATGAGATGCAAATGAGAGGGCGGAATGCAGACAGGCACACGTATACGCGTACGAAACGCAAACGATATGCAGATGAGATGCAAACGAACCACGGCTCCCCCGCCCACGTGACCCGAGCGCCTCACGTGATTAGGGAGCGCCACGTGACGCGGGCGCCTCGCGCTCCCGCTGTCGCGTCGCTCTGACGCCACTTCCGGCGCGACGGCGGCGGGCGCCGGTACCGGGAGCCCCGGGGCGGTGTCATGGCGGACGACGGCGGCGAGGAGAAGAAGCAGGTGGCCAAGTTCGAGCTGGAGCGGGAGACGGAGCTGCGCTTCGAGGTGGAGGCGGCGCAGACGGTGCAGCTGGAGCTGCTGACCGGAATGGCCGAGGTGTTCGGCACCGAGCTCACCCGCAACAAGAAATTCACGTTCGACGCGGGCGCCAAGGTGGCCGTGTTCACGTGGCACGGCTGCACCGTGCAGCTCAGCGGCCGCACCGAGGTGGCCTACGTGTCGCGGGACACGCCGATGCTGCTGTACCTGAACACGCACACGGCGCTGGAGCAGATGCGGCGCCAGGCCGAGCGCGACGACGAGCGCGGCCCCCGCGTGATGGTGGTGGGACCCACCGACGTGGGCAAGACCACCGTGTGCCGCCTGCTGCTCAACTACGCCGTGCGCCTGGGCCGGCGGCCCACGTTCGTGGAGCTGGACGTGGGGCAGGGCTCGGTGTCCATCCCCGGCACCATGGGCGCGCTGTACATCGAGCGCCCCGCCGACGTGGAGGAGGGCTTCTCCCTCCAGGCCCCCCTCGTCTACCACTTCGGCTCCACCACGCCCGGCACCAACATCAAACTCTACAACAAGGTGAGCGCCGGAGGAGATCCTCCCCCCCGCCGGGGGCTGTGGGAGCGATCCCTGTGCCCCGGGATGCGGGGAGGGCGGCGGGGGGACGGGCGTGGAGGAGCC
>NW_021938885.1:13143-19190 GCF_001715985.3 Manacus vitellinus
TGCCGGCTCCCGCCCCGGCACAGAGCTGGGTCTGGGCACTCGGCAGGCAGGATTCTCTGTACCAGGGTGGGTTTGGGCGGCGTGAAGTGCCACCAGGGCCTTGTCTCGATCGGAGCAAGGAGAGTTGATCTTGGAGCCTCTTCCTGGGCTTAATCCAGTTATCACCTTCCTTCCCTCGGGCCCAGGCGCTGCTCTAGCAGACGTTTATTCCCGTTGGTTCCCGAGGCCATGAGCCCCGGCTGGAGATGGAGAGGGGGGTGATTAGGGGAGGTCTGAGGAGGGACCCTGAACTCCCCTGTGAGGGGCCTGTTTGGGGACACTCCCACCTGCGGCTGTGCCCAGTGTGTCCTGGCACAGTGACAGGAGCCTGGGTCTGTATTTGCTCACTGTGGGGCCCGGTGGGACACGGCCCCGATGGACAAGACCTGTTTCCTCCTGCCTTGCCCATCAAATGGGGCTAATCCCATGTAAAGCAGCGGGATGGGCCAGGGAAGGAGGATGGGAGCGGTGTAAGCCCCGGGCAGGAGATAAGCGCAGAGTGATTCCAGCCTTCTGGCTGTCTGCAGTGGAATATTGGTCCATTTTCTGTGTTTGTACACCCCTGTACATCTACCTGGGTGGGAGAGAGGCGGGTGTGCAGGATGCAGCAGTTCCACCAGAAGCCCCGGTGTCCAAACGCACGTTGCTGTGCGTCCTCCTTTGGAATTGAAAGCAGGAAAGTGTCCCCAAAACGGGGCAGGGGCTCCCGTTTGCACACAGGGCGAGGACCACAGGGGAGTCTCATGCTGGGGGGCTGCGGTGGGGCAGGTTTGGGAACGTTTCCATTCTCTCTGATGGATTTTGGAGTCTTAAACGTCAAGCGGTAGGTGAGAGCTGGTCGTGCAAGGACGGGGGGAGCAGAAGGAGCTGCAGAGGGAGGAGGGAATCTCCTGGTGCCAGGGCTGAGCACACGGCGATCTCTGGAATGGCTCCGTGGAACTCCCGGGCGCAGCCGATCAAAACAAAAGTGGGAACAGGTAAAGCACATCCCGTCTCCGGCGCAGCCCTGGATCTGCCCTGTCTGGGAGTTGCCTCACGTGGAAGGAATTGTTTGTGTGTTTGCCCTGCGCCATGGGAACTCGGCTGGATCGGGGCAGGTCGGGAGCTGCGGATCCCAGCGGGTGACGCAGGTTTGGGAGCCGGGAACAGAGAGGGAACTCTCCCCTCCCCGTGCCGTGGGCTCCCATCCCGGGCAGTGGTGTGGTTAATTCCCGGGTGTATTTCCTCCTTCCCAGGCAGGAGCAGAGCGAGGAGCTGCAGGGACACGAGGGAGGGAAGGTTGGGAGCTGGGCACACGGATTCCCTCACCCCTTGTGTCCTGTCTCAGGCCTCAGAAGGGCCGAGCCACGGAGCACCACGGCTGCGTCGGGAAGGGCTGGAGAGGGGCTGCAGCAGATGAGCAGAGCAGGGTGGGAAGCATGGAAGGAGGAGCGAGGAACAAGGGGCTGGAGGAAGAGGAGGAAATCAGGGAGACTTTGCAGGGCCTTGACCCAAGAAAAGGAGATGCAGGCTCGGAGAAGTGGAAGGTGGCAGCAGTCGCAGTTGCACGCGTCCCAAGGGAGGGAACTGGGAATTAAAGGAAATCCCCAGAAAGGGAGATGAGGGAAACAGGAGCAGCTCCCCTGTATGAGTGCAGGGAAAGCCTGGAGATGAGCACTCCAGAGGTGGCTGAGCAGAGCAGGACTGGGAAAATGCTCTGAAAGGGGAATGCTAGGATGGGAAAAATAGGTGGAATTTCTGTGGGAGAGGGAAGGGGGAGTGTGCAGTGACAGAGGCACTGGGGGAGGAAGGAGCAGGGCAGGTCCAGAGGAGCGGGAGAGGAGGAGTTGCTGGGCTGGAAGTGGCAGAGGGAAAGGAATGGGAGCCCGTATATGTCACGTGGAAGTGAGATGAGCTGGGGACTCCTTGGAGCAGGGAATTTTGTGAGTGCCCTTTGTGGATGGGGACAATGTGGCCAGAGAGACAAAGGACTTGGGGAGAAGGTGCAGAGAAAGGAGGGGTTGGTAGACCAGAGGTGGGCAGCTTGCAGGGCTGGGAAGGGGGGTGGCTGGGGAGGAACATGTGTGTTTGGGAGAGAATCAGTGGGAACGTGGCCTGAATTGGTGTCATCTGTGGGAATTCGGGGTGGATTTTCCTTGAGTTTCTCCTGGGCACCCTGGGGACTGCAGAGCAGAGATTCTGGCACGCTGGGCTGGGCTTCTGCCCTGGCCTCTGTGGCAGGGCTGGGGGGCTCTGAGGGGGTCTTGCCATACCGTGGGGATCAGGGAGACATTCCCAGAGCTGTGTCGTGGCTCTGGGAGTCGGGGTGGGCTCGGCAGCCTCCTGGTGAGTTGTGGAGTTATTCCAGGCACAAAACAGGGATGCATTTGCATTGGATCTCGCTTGGGTGTCACTAATGACAGCACTTGGGACTTTCCCCCAGCTCAGGTGGCCTGTCCCACGAGGAGCTGGCTCTGGCACCTCTGCAGGGATCACCCCCATGGGAAGCACTGGAGCACCTGGATCTTGGGGTGGAAGGGCTGAGGCAGAGCAGGGCCGCCAGGGGAGGGTGGAGATCTCCGGAGGGAGGAATATCAGGGAACACCCCCTTCTGCTTGGCAGGCTCTGTTTGAGCCCGAGGTGTGGCTGTGCCTCCATGGCGGAGCGTTCAAAGGGCTGGGAGCAAATTGCTCCTGCTAAAGCAATCGGCCGTGCTGTCGGCCCTGAACTTGCGACAGCCCATCCCTGGAATTGCTGTCGGCCCCTGTCGCAGGGCTGGGCTCTGTGGGGTGCTGGGCTGTTCCCCAAACCCTGTGTAGGGGCTGGTGGGTGCTTTCCCCAAAGCCCAGTGGGTGCAGAGCAGGGCTGGAAAGCTGCAGCTCTCCAGGGAGCTCTGTCCCTGCCACGGGAAACAGCTTTCCCTGGTGTTACTGGAGTTGCTGCCAGGTGAAACCAGCACATTCCCGGCTGGTCAGAGCATCATCCCTGCATTTCCTCCCCATCCCAAGGGCAGTGAAACCTTGGGGTGGGAAGTTGAGCTCGGGTCCTGCGGAGGACGGACCGTGAGTCAGCCGGGGTGGCTGGGACTGGACCCAGCTCACTGTAACACATCCTTGTCATTAAATGTGCCTTTTTGATGTTGGGCCGCAGCTTTCCCGGCCTTCAGCCACATTTGGTCAGAACCAGAGTGTTCCCTGTGTCCACCCCGAAGGAAAAGCTTGGGGAGGCAGAGAAAGGTGGAAGGAGGAAGGCAGGGAGACACTGGGCTCTGTTCAGACCTGGGCAGAGGCAGCCAGGGGAGGGTGGGTGACAAGCAGGAACTGGTGGGATGTGATTGATGTGGGATGGGCTCATGGCTGTTTGGGGGTTTGGGGCAGGTAGGGGCCTCCTGCTCCCCTTTCCAGAACAGTTTGGTTTTCCTGTTGTCCGTGGCACTCCCTCCTGTGTCCCTGTCATCAGCCAAGGGTGGCAAGTTCCCAAGGGCACCCTCAGGCACTTGGGGCTGCCCAGTGAAAAGCCAGCTGTCCTTCACAGAACCATGGCATCCCAGGATGGTTTGGGTTGGAAGGGTGTCCAGTTTCACCCCCTTACTTCCTAGTGGACACCTTCCACTATCCCAGGTTGCTCCAAGCCCCGTCCAGCCTGGCCTTAGACACTTGCAGGGATGGGGCAGCCACAGCTTCTCTGGGCAACCTGTGCCAGGGCCTCAGCACCCTCACAGGGAAGAATTTCCTCCCAATATCCCACCTAACCCTGCCCTCTGGCAGTTCAAATCCGTTCCCCCCTGTCCTGGCACTACAGTTCTTGATGAATCCAGAGCTGCAAAAGCCATGTCCGGTTGGGGGAATGGTGTTTTCCATGGGCCTCTCCTGTCTCCTACCCTCTAGGGAAGGGAATGAGACTCCTGGATGTCTTTTCCTCTTGTGATCTCCACCCCTGTGTTAAGTCCTGGAGCTTCCGCTCAGCCTCTGCACCTCAGGGAGCCGGCGCTTGCTGGTGCTGGGATTTGAGGGGAAGCTGCAGGAGGGAATTTGTGGGGTCCCTCCACTCCTTCGGGGCTCAGGGTGGTTTCTTGGGGGGTCACAGAAGGGGTAGGGACTGGGGAGCTCGCTGGCCTCTCCCTGGGTGTTCACACATGGCTCTGTCCCTTCTCTTGCCATAGTAATTCCTGCTGTTATTTTTTTTTCCAGGTGAGCTGTGGCGTGCCAGACCTCAAGTTTTAATGGTTTTTATGTAGCTTTTTTTTTTTTTTTTTAAAAAAAAAACCACAAATGGATGAATGAAGAAGGATTTTATTGAAGGAAGGGGAGGAAAAAATGAAGCGGTTCGGAACAAACTGAGATCTTCCCCCGCACCGCCCGGGCCATGGGTGAGACAGACCTGCTCAGCACCACTGCCACCCTTGGGTGTCTGCTGGGGTTGTAAAGGCGCTCCCTGAACGCCCCCTTCCAGGTCCCCCCAGTTCACCTGCTGGGAAATGGTCGCTGCCCAGAGGATTTAATGCCATTCCTGTTCGTTCCCAACCACCGAGTGGATACCGAGCCCGTGGAAGGACCTGGGGCTTCAGGAGAAAGGAGCAAGTAGGAAAACCCACAGTCTGCCAGACCTTCCCCTCCGCCCCCCTCAAAAGAAAGGATTTACAGCTCAACCTTGCACCAGCTGTTCCTCGGCTTTAACAGACAAGAGAGAAATAAATAAAATTAAACGGCCACCGCCAGCCAGCCCCGGATCCCGGTGAAATCAGGGAGAGTGTTTCCGTGACCCCTCCAGCGAGGGGAGGAGGAGGAGGAGGCACGGCAGCCACGGCAGCCGAGAGGAAGCCGGGCAGATTGCTTGGAGACCACCCCCTCCTCCCGTGCAGCACCGGGGGCTGCGGCACCGCAGAGGAGGCGGATTAAAAAGGAGAAGTGGCTTCCCTGAGGCTCCCGGAGTGGCTTTTTCACAAGGAGTTTGCTGATCCCGTGCTCTTCCCGGGGTGCTGGCCGGGTGGGAAGCGCCGAGCGAGCCTGGGGAATTCCCTCCCCTGGGAACCTTGGCTGCCTGTTTCCTGACGGAGAGCGAGGCTCACGAGGGCTCCCGGCGTTCCCGCTCCGACGGCTGTTTTAAACTCAAATCCCGCTGCTCTGCTCTGAATTTTTGATGGTTTTAAACCTCCTCCCCTGCGCCCGCGAGCTCTTGCAGGGCAGGGCGTAGGGTGGGCTCCTCTCCTGGGCCACCAGCTCCAGAGACTTGTCCGGATTATCCGTCCAGGTCGGAGCTTGGCCTGGGAGCGGGCGCGGAGGCCGGGAAGGGGTCGGCCCTTGTCCCCCTCCCCTTCTCGTCCTGCTCTGACTCCCGTGGGGCCTGGGCTATGCTGCGGGGCGGACCCCCCACCACAGCTCCAACATGCCAGCAGCCTCTGGAAAGAGATTCAAACCCAGCAAGTACGTCCCGGTCTCCGCTGCTGCCATCTTCCTAGTGGGAGCCACCACCCTCTTCTTCGCCTTCACGTGAGTCCCGGCGGCTCGGCCAGAGCAGGGAGGGCTGGAGGGGGCGACAGGGGACGTGGGGAAATAGGGAGAGGGGTCGGGACTTCCTCCCAGAGGGAAGGAGGATGTCGTGGAGTGGCCTGGTGGCCCTTGGAGCAGCAGGACCCGTGTCAGTCAGTTTTCCCCAGCTGGGGGTCCTGGTGAGGCACCGTGTCACCACTCAGCTCCAGATCAGCGGGGCTGGACGCTGGTTTGTGACCTGTGGGTGGAAAACACCCGGATCACTTTCCCTTTTGTGGCCAGGCAGGGTGGATTGGTTGGGCCGGGGCAGGATCCGTGTTATTTTTGGAGCTTTGTAATCGATTTGTGAACCACAAAGGAGAGTTCAGGGAGGAGAACTCTGCCCCCTGCACGGATCACTGGCTGTCGGTGTCAGCCCTGCCCTGGGCAAACAAGGGTTCAGTGTCCCTGGAGAGGGCCCGAGGGGGTGGCCAGTGGGTCACCAGGGCCGTGGGGGTCCGCCAGGGTGGGAGATGGTACTGGCTGCTGGGGAGGTGTGGG
>NW_021938885.1:19325-22918 GCF_001715985.3 Manacus vitellinus
GGAGGGGGCCAGGCTGCTGTGCCAGCTCTGAGCCCGGGAGAGAGCAGCGGCAGCCAAGGCAGGGTGTGCCAGGCAGGAATGGTGTGCTGGGCAGGAAAGCTGGAGCGTGGCAGCCGCACCAGCTACCAAATCCCGTCCCTGGGGTGGGATCTGAGTGGTGATGTGTTTGGGGTCCTGGCTGGTGGGAAGGGGGTGCACCATCTGCTCCGGGAAGCCTCTCCTGCTCACTGGGGTTTTCCTGCTGGGGGTCAGCTGGAGCTGCAGGAGGCTGAAGGGCTGGGTATGGTGGCTCCTGCCACTCCCTGTGATGGTGGTGGGAAGGTCACTGTGGCTTTGGCACCTGGGAGCCACCGGGCAGTGACAGGGAAACTTGACAGCTGAAGGAGAGAGTGGGTTTGGTTCGCCCTGTCCGGCTCGGGTGCAGCTGGTGGTGTCACTCAGCACGTGTGGCCGTCCCCTGCTGGGACACCAAGCGGTCACCCAGCTCCCAGGCTCCAGGTTTGGCCGCTCCAGGCTGCCAGATGCCTGCGGAAGTCGCTGACTGTGCTCCCGCTCCAGAGGGATGAAGGGGGAGCGGGGGGAGCGGGCGATGCCCTCTGCACTGTGCGTGACACCCCGTGTGTGACCTGGGAGGGACAGGCTGCCTCTGCAGCCGTGCTTTGGGGGGCCCTCCAGGCAGCTGGACCCCCAAGCCCATCCCGGCCCCGGGCTGTGGCAGCGCCGGGAGCAGCCGCTTATCAGCACGGGGTGAGAGGCAGCGCCGCAGCCGGCGCCGCGGAGCAGGTTTGGCCAGGGCAGCAACAGCTGGGCAGGTCGCTGTAATTACAGGTCAGCGGTGTTGTTTAACCTACTTGAGAACAGCCCGTGAAAGCCCGGGCACGGCGCTCACACGGGGCTCAGCCGGGGGGCAGCTGCGCTGCTGTTCCCTGGGAACAGCCTGGCGCTGGAGCGGGGTGGCAGGGACACGGGGCCCGGGGTTTGCCTCCTGCAGGGTTCCCAGGGCCAGGGTGAGCCTTGCCCGCCTGGACCAGGACAGCTGGAGCAGCTGCCAGCTGCCCTGCTCGCTGTTGGCATCCCACCTCAGGCTCATCCTTTGGGAAGCGCGGTGGAAGCTGGGGAGGGGTGTTCTGGGAGGCCTCCCCCAGGCAGGGAGCAGCCAGGGCTCGGCACGGCTCTCCAGGCTCCGGCTGGGTTACTTCCAGCATATCCACTGGACGCCTTTTGGTCCGTCCAGGATTTGTATCTCTGGGCCAAGAACTCTCTTTAATTGATTAATTTAATGAGGAGCTGCTGCCGAGCACATGGCTGTGGAAATGAGCCGAGGCCGGCTGGGCTGGAGGGGGGCCATGGGAGAGGGGACGTTCCTGCCTTTCTCTGGGAGGAGCGAGGGTCCCAGGCTTGCTGGGCTCTCAGAGAGGTGCTGATTTAGGATGGAAACTCCCTCGTGGGGTCCATTTGTCCATTCCTTCATCTCCCTGCTGGCCAGTCCCAGCTCCTGGTGTGGTTGGTTATCAGGCTCCCTGTCCCTTCTGGAGCCAGGACACGGACTGGTGCCATTGGGAAATGGTGCTGTGTGCACTCCCAGTGGGACCCAAACTTGTAGGAGGGTCAGGGCGTGCAGGGATTGATCGTGTTGGTGCCAGGGCCTTGGAGAGCCAGAGGGAGGAGAGGCATCCTGGGAATGGCTGTGCTCCAGGAGAGGGCAGGGGATGAGGGGCTGTGGAGGGGACGGGGAACCAGCAGGGAGGGACGGGCTTCTCTGGGCATGACTGGTGGCAAAAAGCCTGTCTTGCATCCAGGTGTGACTCAGGGTGCCCGAGGTTCCCAGAGTTCTCTCATGTGCTGCCAGGGACAAGTCCCGACAGCTCCTCTGGCGATGGGCGTGTTGCATCCTGGTCCAATCCTGAGGGGAAACCCGATGGGTGCTGCGGGACCTGTGTGGCTGTGATGGGGAGGAGCCTCCCTCCTCCTCCTCCTCATCTTCCTTTTCCTCCTCCTGCTCCTGAGGAGCTGGCGCCCGCTCTCCCCGGGGCTGTCCCTGGGGTCGAGGCAGGGCCTGCAGCCCCACGCTCTCTGTCCGGGAGAGCAAAAGGCCAGGAGCACCTCGTGCTCCCAATAAGGAGGTTCCCTCAGGGATGGGCAGCACCTTTGCTCCCTGTGGAGGACCCTGCTCCCTCCTGTGGGTGGGGTTGGTCCTGGGAGGTGGCTTTGTGGCCACTGGCTCCGTGGGGATTCCTGTCTCCCACAGCACGGGGGTGCCTGGGTGTGGGAGAGCCGGGAGGGCAGCAGGCTGCTGGGGAGGAGACCCCGGTGTTGTGCTCATGACTAGGAATGCTGCACCCCAGTTCTTCCCTCTCTGCCTGCCCCAGAGCTTTCCAAGGCAGCTGGATCTCTCCCTGTCTCTCGAGGATCCAGGCCGTGTGCTTGGCTTAGCCTGGCTGTTGGCTGTTCCCTGTGCAGGATGGTTGCCCAGCCACGGGCCTTCCTGGCTCCCCTCCATCTCTTTCCAGCAAAGGTTTGGGCTGGGATTTCCCTTCCTGGAGAGAGGAGCTCCTTCCACAGGGTTCCTGGAAGGGCATTTGCTACTTTTAGGGCTCCTCTGAGCCTCCTGCCCCTCTCCCTCTGGCAGAGAGCAGAGCTGGGGAGCTCAGCTCAGGGATGTGGGGTCCTTGGCTCTGGTGTGTTCTTCTCACTCTCCACAACTCCTTGACAGGAGGTTGGAGCCAGGTGGGGGTCGGTCTCTTCTCTCAGGGAAGAAGCGATGGGACAAGATTGCTTCAGATTGCGATTGAGGTTGGATATTAGGGAAAAATTCCTCATGGAAAGGGTTGTCCAGTCCTGGAACAGGCTGTCCAGGGCAGCAGTGGAGTCACCAGCCCACTGGTGGTGTTCAAAAAACACCAGTGTGGATGTGGCACTCGGGGACATGGTTCAGTGGTGGCCTTGACAGTGCTGGGGGAACAGTTGGACTCTGTAATCTTGGAGGGCTTTTCCAACCTGAGCATTTCAGTGGTTCCGTGATTGTGTGGTTCTTCCCTCGCTCAGGTTGTGGCCTGTTGCTGTCACGTAGGTCCTGTGCCTCCAGCACTGCTCTCCCAGGGTTTTGGAGCACGGATCGGAGAGGGCTCCTCCTCTCCAGCCTGTCCCAGCTGTGGAGAATCCTCCTGGCTGGCTTCCAGAGGAGGCAGCAGGGCTGGCAGGGCCAGTGCTAGGCTTGGAGCCGCTCCCCAGCCCGGAGCAGAGCTTGGGGTGACACACTGGGAGATGCTGTCCCGATACAGAGCGGGAAGGCAGCGCCCAGCGTGCCCGGGAGGGCGGCTCCTGAGGAAGGGGCTCTGGTGGGAAGATGGTTTGCAGGAGCAGCCTGGTCCTGTGTGTGGGGCCTGGAGGTGTCCCAGAGGAAGATGAGGAGGAGGAGGAGGAGGAATGTGTGGGTGTCAGAGCAGGGCTTGGCCCCGCTGCGCTGCTCTCAGCGCTCTCCCAAAGCCGAGGGTCTGCCTTCCCACTCTCCTGCTGCCCTCATTGCTGCACCTGGATGGGGACAGCCTTGGCCTTGGCTTGTGAGAGCAGGTCCCACTGATGGTTCCCACCCT
>NW_021938885.1:25086-27169 GCF_001715985.3 Manacus vitellinus
TGGCAGGATGGTGGTGATGTGCGTGGCCGGGCTGTTCTTCATTCCCGTCGCTGGCCTGACGGGGTTCCACGTGGTGCTCGTGGCCAGGGGCCGCACTACCAACGAACAGGTAGGGCCCGTGGGGCTACGGTGAGGCCACTTACGAACACATTTTGGGGCTCCCCGGAGCAGGGTGGATGTGGATGGGCTGGATTGAGGCAGGGGGAGGCCCTTGAGCTGGAGGGGCAGAGCACAGGTTGCCTGAGGGGCAGCCTGGGGTTGCGGGTGCTGCCAGAGGATGGAGCCAGGCGGGCACTTCTGGGGGGCGGGAGGCAAAATCGGGGAGACCTTTCCCCCTCCAGGGTATAGTTGAACACTTAAACAGGGACCAGGATAAGGGAGAGGATCTCTGAGTATCTCTGTCCTTGGAGATTGTCCTGAGGCTGCTGGACAAACCCTGGCGTGGCTGGCTGGGCTGAGCCCCCCACGGTCCCTGCCTGCCCCGAGGCTGTGACACTCCTTTACCCCGCAGGTAACAGGCAAGTTCCGTGGGGGTGTCAACCCCTTCACCAACGGTTGTTGTAAGAACGTCAGCCGGGTCCTCTGCAGCTCCCCGGCCCCCAGGTGAGCCCAGGCAGTGCAGGTACCCCTGACCCCCATCACACCCAGCCCTGGCACCCTCAGGGAAACCACCAGGCCGTGACCTTCCTCCCACCCCCTCCCCAGGTACCTTGGGCGCCCGAAGGCCGAGCAGACGGTGCTGGTGAGACCCCCCTTCCTGCGGCCCGAGGTGTCGGATGGTCAGATCACTGTCAAGATCATGGACAACGGTATCCAGACAGAGCTGAAGAGGACGAAGGTGAGGAAGGTGGGGACCAGCGCTGCCCGCGCTGGGGCCCTCCACAGAGCCCAGGGGTGCGAGCCTGCATCCGTGAGTAGAGAACCGAGTGAGCCTGGTCACGTCCCTTGTACCCCTCCGTGTCGTCTTGTTCCATGTCCCCACGAGATGGAAACCGTGTCCCTCCCATGTGGCAGCGGCCACATGAGGCTTTGCCCTTCCCGGTCCCGTCCTTCCCCACACAGCACCCTTTGGAGGTCCCCCCTCCTTGGCACTTCCAGCCCCAAGCGCGCGGTCTGTCGGATGGCCCGGGGGGCAGCGAGAGCCCCCAGCACCACTGCCCACTGCCTGCCCGCCCGGGGGGCCTGAGCCCTCGGCCCCCCCTGACCCCCCCTGCGCTTTGTCTCTGCAGTCCAAGGGGAGCCTGGAAGTGACGGAGAGCCAGTCTGCTGACGCCGAGCCGCCACCCCCACCTAAGCCCGACCTCAGCCGCTACACGGGCCTGAGGACACACTTAACCCTGGCCACCACCGAGGGTAAGGAGGGCACCAGGGCCCCGGCAGCCGCTGGGAAGGGAGCCCAGGGCTGTGCCAGGCAGGCCAGGAGCCAGGGTCGTAGGCGGCTTTAACAGGCTGCAGGGCAGACCCGGAGCACATCGGCACCGCCGCACTTCCCGGGCTGCTGTGTGCGGCCCCTCGTGCTTGGAGAAGCCTGCGGGACGCTCACAGCCGGAAGGCCGAGCCGGCGTGGCGCTGCCCGGAGCCGCGGGGAGCTGTGCCTTGCAGCCACGGCGCTGCCGGGACGGAGGAGGCGAAGCGGTGGCGGGCCCGGCTTGGCAGCACAGCACGTCTCGGCTGGCTCCTGCGTGGGCTCGGCCAGAGGTGGGATGTGACGGGCAGAGCCTGTGGCAGCTGCTTCCCACAGCGGCTGGAGACCCCACAGCTCTCCCAGCCCCACTGCCCACCGAGGGCTGCAGTGTGTGTGTCCCTGGGGGGAGCACCCTGGCACCCCCGTGCAGTGCACCCTCCCGGGTGTCACCCAGCCGGGGCTGCTGCAGGGGCGCGGAAGTGCCAGCCCCACACACGTGGCTGTGGGGACACCCCTTCATCCCGCTCCGTCTCTCCTGCCCCGCTGCGCCTCCCTTCCAGCCTGTCCCTCCCTCCCCAGTCTGTCCACCCCAGGCTCGGAGCCGGTTCTTGGGCAGGGAGGGCAGGGCTGGGCGTGTTCCTTCCCCACAGCCCCGGGGAGCTGCTGCCCCCCTGAGTG
>NW_021938885.1:35906-37000 GCF_001715985.3 Manacus vitellinus
GCTGTGGGTGTGCAGAGTATCCTTGGGGGGACATCTCCCTGCCCCAGGCTCGCTGCGTCCTGCCTCTGGGGCAGAGGAGCCCTGGCCCAGCCTCAGCCTGGCTCTGTGGGCTCAGGGTGCTGTCCCTGCAGTGTTTCTGATGACTTGCAAGCCCCCTCTGTACATGGGCCCCGAATACATCAAGTACTTCAGCGACAAGACCATCGATGTGAGTATCCCCCCATCCCTGGGGGTCTCAGGGGGCTCTGCCCTCCTCCCCCCCACCCTGAGCCCCTGCCCCTGTGGCAGGAGGAGCTGGAGAGGGACAAGCGGGTGACGTGGATCGTGGAGTTCTTCGCTAACTGGTCCAGTGAGTGCCAGTCCTTCGCCCCCATCTTCGCCGACCTCTCTCTCAAGTGAGTGGTGCCCGCCGGGATCTCGGGGGGTCACGGGGGCTGTGGTCCCCCGTGTCCCTCCCAGCTCTGTGTCCCTTCCTGCCCAGGTACAATTGCCAGGGGCTGCAGTTTGGGAAGGTGGACGTGGGCCGGTACACGGACGTCAGCACCAGGTGTGGAGGACACGGCCTGGGTGGCAGGGCCCACCCCAGGACGGACCCTGTGACCCCCTGGCCCCCTTGGGCCGCCTGTGGCTCACTGTGGGCCTGTCCTACTGCAGGTACAAAGTCAGCACCTCGCCCCTCACCAAGCAGCTGCCCACCCTCATCCTGTTCCAGGGGGGCACGGAGATCATGCGGCGGCCGCAGATCGACAAGAAGGGCCGGGCCGTGTCCTGGACCTTCTCTGAGGTGGGTGGGACCTTCCTGGCCTGTGCCTGGGAAGGGAAGGGGGCTGTGGGGGTCCCTGAGGGTGCTGATGCTGCCTCTGGGCCACAGGAGAACGTGATCCGGGAGTTCAACCTCAACGAGCTCTACCAGAAGGCCAAGAAGCAGTCGAAGCCGCGGGAGGAGGGGCCCGAGGAGGCCCCGCCCGCGCCCGCAGCCGCCGGGCACCCCGAGGGGGAGACCAAGAAGGACAAGTAGAAGCTGCCCTGCGCTGTCGCCCATCACCACGCCGCCATCACCCTGGTGGCACCGGCCTCGCCCGGCCCTGCCCGGC
>NW_021938885.1:40574-43620 GCF_001715985.3 Manacus vitellinus
GGTACCAACCCCGGCCCCATCGCCGGGAGACAGCCGCTGTTCCTGCGGAACGCTCGGAGTGGGTGGAAGTTCCAGAAGGATGGGAGCCCAAGGGTTGCCGTGGATTTTATATCCGTGCAAAGCTCTCCGACGTGGTCTTGCAGAGGGGGGGTTTTCGTCTGGTTGCACGTGTGTTTTCCTCCCCCATTTTTTGCAAAATGGGCACAAACCGAGGAAGAACGTGGCTGGTGCCAGGCCCGGGCCAGTGGCTGCTGAGGTCAGTGGCAGTCTCTGTCCCTGTCCCCGGGTGGCTTGGAGCCCGGCCTAAAAATACCGAGGGATGCAGCAAAACAAGTAATTTCGTATCAAAGTGCTATCATGTGCTCACAGAAATAGAAGGAAAATAGAGACGTTTCCTCCCCCACCCCTTGCAATCCTTTGGAATTACAGTGATCGGAGCTGTCGCTTGGAAAGCCTGACTTCACCAGGCACTTGGGAGCTCTTGGATCCAGATGCCATGGAGGGCCCTGCCTGCAGGCTTGAGCCCCTTGAGGGTCGGGAATCTCCAGCAGGGTTTATCTCCTGGTGGGATTCACTGCAGAAGGGAAGGCAAGGCCTAAGACTACACTGGCTATCCAGGCTCCCTCTGGTTGGTAGGAAAGGACAAGTCCCCTCTTCCCAGTATCTCCCAAGCCCTCAAATCAGCAGATTCTGAGCCAGTTTCTGTAAGAGAAAGGAAGTTCTTGTCTCAGGTCTCACAGCAGGGATCATGTTCAGCAATGTCCCCTCTGCATGTGTCACTACTCCGCAGGTCAGGAGCTGCCTCCGAGTCCCTGCTCCCCGGAGGGACCTCGCAGAAGGGAAGGATGATGGCAGGGTCTGAGCCTGGGAAAGGAGCTGGAGGTGGGGAAAGGAAGGAGAGACTGTAAGTGGCGATGGACCCTTGTGGGGCTGGGAGGGAAGGAGGTTTCTGTGCACTCTTCGTTGAGCAAAAGGTGCAACAGGAATTTGGACAGCCCGAGAGCACGATGGGATGCTGCCAAAGGCTGACAGTGGGATGATCCGTGGGCATGGGAGGGCCCAGGCACAGCCGGAGGCTGGTGGAGGGACCACACCAAGCACATGGAGCTGCTGGACACTGCATTGGGAAGGTGTCAGGGTGGGCTCTGGGCTTGCTTTATTCTCTGACGTCCTCCAGCTAGGGCTGGAAAGCTCCCTCAGGCCCGGCTTTCCTCCTCCCCTCGTCTGAAGGATGAGTCGTTCCACCCCCCCTGGTGCCGCACTTCCCCTCCTATGGGGAGAGACAGCAACCTGTGGGGATTCCCATAGGAAAGGGGCTGCGGAAGGGCCTTGTTATCCTGACCTGGAACAATGCAGGCCATCCCTCGGACCCGGAGACGGCGGCGTCCCCTTCCTCCTGCCCCCGGCCGCCGAGGAGCGCAGGGCTGCCTTGTAAACAAGTTGTCTTGCTCTGTTCCGGTGGCAGCTGCGCTTCTGGGCGTCTCATCTGGGAAAGGCATCAGCCGGAGGATGAAAGGGGGTGTGCAAGATGTTATTACATGCAATTACTGGAAAAGAGGGCAGATTTTCCCATGCTGGTAACACATCTCCTCTCCTCTTCCCAGGACGCGGAGGGACAGACTCCTCTGCCGCCGGAGTTGTGTTCAAACAAGAGTGTGATCTGCTGCAGGGTGAGCTGGAGCTGGAGGATCAGGGTCCAGCCTGCCTTCCAAAATAAGCACACGCTGATGGGTGTTCCAGCTGCTGGGGCAGGGCTGGGGCTGACAGTGCATGGATAGACCCTGTCCAGCTCCATCCCGCAGCCCTGGGGACGGGAGGCAGCGGCCCAGCATCAGAGGCATGTTTGCAAGAGCACGTTTAGTCTTTGAAGAAACTGAAGACTTTAAAGGCTGTTAAATTTCAGGGCTGATCAAAACAGCAACACTGTCTTTGCCTGGAGCAGCTGGAGCCCTGCACCCTGCCTGCCTCCCCCATGCTCTTACACTGGGGCCCTGCTCTGGGCCACCCACCTTCCTTGGGATGTGTCAGGTGGGCAAGGACTCTCCTTCCCAGAAGGAATTGTGAGAGCACCTCTTTTCCCTCTTTGTCTCCGAGACTCAGGGGATGAACCCGCCTTCCCCCTTATGCAGGCCAAGAGGAGGGGAGGGCCGTAGAGGGTTACTTGTGATCTGGGAGCAGTTCTCACTCGAGGCACAGGGCCGAGAAGGAACCCAACTTGCTCATTTTGGGTGACAACGAGGATGAAGGGGCACAGGAAAGTCTCAGTCCCCTGCTGTGGGATGGAGAGACCCTCTTCTCCCTAGGAGGGGTGGATGCTAGCTCTCCCTGCCCTCTGCAGCTGGCAGGTTGGATGGTTTATTTTACAAATCAAACACCAAGGAGGGTTGTCCCACACCCTGATAATCTCCCTAGAGGTGCCTCTTGCATGCATTGAATCCCCATTTCTCCTCCTTACACCTTTCTGTGCTGTCTTTAGCAACCCCCACCCAGCTGGGGATCACCTCCCTGTCATGTCCATCCACAGGCTGTTATCACATCCACCCCACCTTCCAGTGCATATTTACCCCAAGGATCACCTGTCCCACCCAAAACCTTCCTCAGCTCTTTTCCTCTGTCATTATCTCACTTTGGCAATCAGAAGCAGGCAGGTTTCTCATGTCCCCAAGTGCCTGGCCAGGGATGAGGCAGAAAACTGTCAGCTTTGGGGAACCTGGATTTCTCCCAAGTGAGCAGCTTGGAAATTGGGATGGGGCTACTCTGGTGTCACTTCCTTGCCCTCCAGCCAAGGGGAAACCCTCCCTGCTTGCAGCAGCCTCCTGCTCAGCCTCCATCCCCTACCCATGGAATGGCAGTGGCAGGCCAGGCAGGATGGCTTTTCTTGATTGTTCCAGAGTTACATTTCTCCAGCCAGATTACTTGCAATCATTAAACCTCGTGTTTAAATCTCCCACCCCGGGTCTCTGTACCTCCAGGTCCCCTCCTGCTCTTTCTCAGGGTTGGCAGTACTGGTTTGGAGCCATGGGAGCTGGGCAGAGCAGGATTGCCT
>NW_021938885.1:45856-64132 GCF_001715985.3 Manacus vitellinus
GGCTGTCCTGTCCCCAGTGGGGAGCCCGTGTTAGGGCTGGAGGCTCCTGTCCCAGGGCTGTGGCACCCAGCCTTGCCCCGGTCCCGGTGAGCCGGAGGGGAGCGTCTGGGTGCACGGAGTCTTGTGGTGTCATGGAACTACAGCTGCCCGTGGTTTCACCGATGCACCCCCTGTGCTGCGCCGATGCTTTCGGCCTTGGCTGCCCAGGTCTCGGCGTGGAGTTGAGAACAGGCTTGTCCTCGGCCTTGCAGGAGGCATGGAAAGCTCAGCACCTCCAGGCCGTGCTCACAGAGTGCATTTGGAGCTTCCTTGTCCGCACCTTCCCTCCGGGATGTGGCGAGGTGGGGTCAGTGGCTGGCTGGAGACTCCCAGGCTCCTGCCTCTGATTCCCTCAGCTCCCGTGCTGGCAGGTCTGCAGAGCTGGGGCTCCTGTACCAGGTGTGTGGGGCAGTGTCTGCCAGGTCTGTGGGAAGCCATGTGACGGGAAGAGCCCGGGCAGGGCAATTGTTAGTCTTCCTTCCCCAGCGTTACCTTGCTGCTCCATCCTGCTCCCAGGGCTTTCTTGAGGCAGGTTCCTTACCTGTGGGGCGTTTGCCCACACTCTGTGAACAGCAGAAAGGCAGTTCTTAAGAAGCTGCTCCCTGTCCCCTTGGCCGAGCTTGACCAGGCTCTGTGTGTGCAAACTCTGAGCGTCCTTTGCCGTGTGCAGCAGCGCTGGAATCCTGCACGGAGCCTTCCTGGAAGGGGTGGGAGGATGAAAGTGCTCACTTGGTGGAGCGTGCTGGGCTTGCCTGGGCTACCGCAGAGGGGTGAGCCTCCTCCCTTCCGATGTGGAGGTCAGGGCCTGATCTTTGTGGTTGAGGAGCCCTTGAGGCCATCCCTTCCCTAAAGATGGGCTGGGAGTCAGATGAATGGTCCAGCCCAGACCACGGAGCCCGGCGTCTGTCCCTGGATTGCCTCTCATCTCTTCCCTCTTCCAGCCTCTGGCATGGAGATAAGGCCTTGGCCCATTGTATCTGCACTGGAGGTGGCTTTAGGACACCCAGAAAATAATAGCGTGGCTTGGATCGTGCCTGGAGGGCTGTTGGCTTCTCGAAATAGCTCACCAGTGTCTGTGGCCTTAGGGGAGAGTGCTGGGTAAAGCTCTTGGTTTCTCTTCCCAACAGCCCCTCATAACTGTCTCTCATTTACTGCTGGCAAGGACAGAGCCCTTTCCCAAGATTGTGGTGATGCCGTCTCCAGGGAAGTGCAGAGCCCTCCTGGCTCTGAAATCCCGTGTCTCTGCAGCGTGGTGGCTGTCCCACCATCCCCGCCTCACTGACAGCGGGGAAGTGGAACCTGGAGCTGGTTTGGGTCAACAAAAGACAACAGGTGTTGCCTGGATGTGATGACAAAACCCAAACCTGGGTGATTCAGGCACTCCTCCGTGTGTGACAGGGTTTGGCCGGCGGAGGAGGTTGTCCTCTGGCACGGAGTGCAGGAATGTGCCTCAGCGTGAGGCTGTCGGAAAGGGGTTGGATTTATGGGCTCTCGACCAAACTCTTCAAGTTCTCCGAGGTGGCCACAATCTTCTCTTTTGCTTTTTATCATCTGAGGAGGCTGTCTGGGGGAGGAAATGGTTTCTTAGAGCCAGTTCTGATGCTGGAAACCCCCAGCAGCAGGCTGATGAGTCCGTTGGCTCCTGCCTGTCTTGTGCTTGTTGCTAATCCGCCTTCCTTCCCACCAGGAAGGCTGCTGGTTTGGCACAGGCCTGTCTCTCTGCCCTGTCCAGTGACTGCTGTGTGTGTGGGGTAACCTGTGCATTAGTGTGCTCTGTTGTGTTCCCAGCCCTTGGGGGGGCTTTGGGGTGGCAGCGGGGTGCCATGTGATCCTCCTGTCCCCCTTTCCCTGGGGAGGAAGCAACTTTTCCCCGTGAGGAATATTCCTTCCTCGTGGTGGCCCGTACGAGGAGGGGCGAGATGAGGTGGCTGCTGGGTGTGGGGGCAAACCAGTGACTAAGGAACACAAGCTGCCAGGCGTGGTGCCAGGATGGGCCAACCCTTAACCGGGGTGCCTGGCACCTCTGCTTTCATCTGCTTTTCCCGGCCCAGAGCAGCTGCTGCTCGGAGGTTGGCAGAGGGACGCCTGGTGCGTACGGACCTTGGACTGAGGTGGGGAGGACTGGTCTGTGCTGCCCTGCAGGAAGCCTCCACGCTGGCTCCTGCGGAGTGGAGGGTACCCAGGAGCTCGTCCCCCTGTCCCTAACCTTGTGCTACAGGTCCACGGTGACTTTGCACTGCAGAGCTCTGACCCACTGCGAAAATGCCCGTGCCAGTGTGGGCCTGGGACACGAGCCAGGCTGAGCCCTTCACCCCATATTTGGTTTGAGTGTTTCTGCGCCCAGATGTTCGTGCTGATGGCCCAGGGGGTGTTTCTGCTGTGGCACTGCGGCCTGGCCTTTGGAGGGGTGGCTCTGAGGTGGGCAGTCCGTGGGTGTGCAGGTATCCTGGGAGAGGAGCAGTCTTGGTGGGGTGCTTGTCCAGGCCAGATGTGACTGTCTTTCCAGCACGGCCAGGGAAGGGTCTGGACAAGTTGGAGTAGATGCCAAGCCCTGGAAACAGCTCTCCTGTAGCCTGGCCAGGGTGGTGTTGCTCTGGAAACATCCACAGCTCCAGGGCTGGTGTGAAGTGGGCCTGGGTGTGCTGGTGTTGGTGGCAGCTCCGTGCTGGGCTCGTTTGTGTGAGGGCAGGAGCTGTTTGTGTGCCGCCATCTCGGCCCCGGCTGCTCCCGCTCCTCTGGGCGTTGGCCCCGGTCACAGCGAACGTTGCTCAAAGTTCACTGGCCCTCCTGGTCACACCTGAGCTGTACCTGCCTCTGCTGTGTCCCCGAGGGCTGGGCTGTGGGCACCGGGCAGGGGGGAGAAGCCGCTGGAGCATGGGGGAGCGGGCAGCAGGAGGGCAGCTCTCCCTTCTCCCTTAGTCCCACACGGCTTTTGCCATTTCAGAAGCACCTCCTGGGCAGGAGAACGGTTACCTGAGGCAAGTTGGATGGCCTCAGCATGGATGGCTGCGGGGAGCTGGTTCCCACCCTGTCCAGGAGGAGGAAGGCGTCTCGCTGTCCCCAGCCCGTGTGTTTTCCTCTCGCCCCCGTCTCACGTGGCGCTGGGGTGGGTCTTTTCCGAGAAGAGCCCCCAGCTCTCTCAGCTGCTTCCCGGTGTTCCCAGCTCTGGTCCTGGCCGGGTCAGAAAGGGGAGGTGGTGCTGCTAGAGCCCCGTGTGGGTGGGTAGCTGCCGTGGGTGGGAGGGAGTGCGTGGAACTGCAAAGACGAGTTTTTCCGACCTGGAAGGGTGGGTCACCAGGGGTGTTTGCATGCTGCTGGCAGGCCCCTTGCCCAGTGGGGTAACGCATTCCTGCGAGCGTGTTGCTGCACGCAGGGCTGCTGCTTGCCATGCTTGGCTCGGCTGCAGGCGGGCCGGCTTGCTCCCGGGGGAGGGATGTCCCCCTCCTGCTGACTGGGGTCTGAGCAGGAGGAGGTGGAGAGCCCAGGGGTGTTTCTGGGAGAAATCCTCTCTGATGTGGGGTGCCCGCCTGCTCCAGGCTGGCTTTGTACCCTCCTTCCTCTCTCTTTTCTCTTTTTCGCTCTGCTTTTACCTGCAGGAGGGAGCTTCCCTCCAGAGCACACTGGTGTGGCAAAGGGAGACACCTGTTCTCCCCTGGTCTCTGCCCAGGGTCTGTCTCCAGCAACTGGCTTGGGTGGAAAACCGCTCACTTCCCTTCTCCGTTCTCCTTCCCTCAGCAACAAGAGGAGCTGCCCTGAGCAGGGCAGGTGGATGGGCCTGGGCATCCAAGCTCTGGCATCAGCAAGAGCTGTGAGGGGGCTTGTGGCATCCCAGGGATGCCCTGTCCTGCCTCTGGGAGCCCTGGCAACCCCCCAGAGTGTCAGGGGGTGTGGTGGAGTTGTGTGGACAAGGTGAGGTGTGTGAGGGGGGCTGGAGGGCTGTCTGAGGGGGCAGATGTTGTGCTGGGGTTGTGGTGTTGGTGCTGCCGCAGCTTTGCAGGCAACCAGCCCATCTCTGGGGCACAACCAGATCCTCAGGGGGTTGGAAAACAGCACCTTCCGCCCTCTGCTAGTAGGATGCTCCCAGCCCTGGCCAGGAATGTGATACCACTGTGGACGAGGAACCCTTGGATGTGTTCCCCAGAGGCAGGACACTTGCAGCAAGCTGCCCAGGCATCTGGTCTCCTGGTGGGCCGTGCTGACCTCCTGGCTGGCACAGCTGACAGCTGAGGCTGGTGTTGGTGCCCGTGCCCAGCATTCCCAGCCTGGTTCCAGCTCGCGGTCCAGGGATGGTGGGGAGTGGCTCCTCTTGGCAGGACGTCGTGTTTAGAAGCTTACAGGAAAGGGAAGCCACGATGTCATCTTCCGTCTGACCAGGAAGCGCAGGTTTCCTTCCCTTCGGCTCGCACAGGAGTCTGGGAAGCTGCTTCTCGGGAGAGGGTTGGAGGAGCAAACAATTGGGAAAGGGGCTGGGGTGGGATGGAGTCCTGCTGTCCCTCTGAGCGTCGCTTGGCCAGTGTCGTGTGGGCACTGGCTCCTGCATGGCCGTGGGCACTAAAGGGCCTTGGAGAGCTCTGGGGGAGCTCTGGTGTCATCCTGCCTCAGCCCCCTTCCCCACCTCCAGCCCTGATTCAGTCCCTGGCTCTTGTCTGATGATTCTCCAGTGGCTTTCCTTCACCCATTCATTACTGCTCTTGGCAGGGCCCTCAGAGCCATCTCCAGGCTTGCAATTAAGAGCGCTGGGCACCTGATGAGGTCATGCTGAGCAGAGCCAGGGCCCAGCCGTTCAGCCCAGCCCTGCTTGGTTTGTGCTGTGACTCAGCCCGTGGCCACCCTACCTGCTCAGGGAGTCTGGGCTGGCTGGGCCGAGGTGGGGCCAGGGGGTCCCACTCCTCCTGGGCCGCTCCCTTTGGCCGACTTGGCTTAATCTCGGCAATTCCCTCCTGGCCACTCCCTGCCCAAATGCTCCTTCCCCTGTTTGCTCAGCGTGGGGAGGGGAGAGCAGTGTGTCTGGTGTGGCAGAGGGAAGGGCACCCTGTCTGCCTCAGGGTCCCTCTTGGGCGGGGAGACCCTGCATGGGGTTCCCGGGATGGGTGGGGGGCCCTGTGCTCCAGCCCTTCTCCCCATTCCTGGTCATGGGTCCTTGGTGACTTGCTCCTGCAGGGAGGGCGGGCAGTGCCAAGCCCAGTGATGCAGGTTGAGATTCCCCCTGTGCCTTCAGGCCCTGCTCCTTTGTCCACGGGTTGGAGCAGGGTAACCAGAGCTGGGGCTGCAGGTGTCGGCACAGGAAATGATCTCAAGTGGCTTCCTTGGGAAGAGGGCTCTGCCATGGAAGGGGGCCCAAATCCCTGTGTTCGGGTGCTGGGCTGGCACAGCTGGCGGTGGGTGCTTGTGCCCATGGCCTGGTGGAGGGAGGCTTCCCCTAATCCTGCTGGGAATGCTGGCCACCGGGCTGCGGCCTCTCTGCTTGGGGACAGCCAGAGGCACATGTGAGCCCTGGAGGAGCTTGTGTGCTCCTGGGATGTAGTTTCTCTCGTCTGCCATGCCCTTGGCTTGGGGAGGCAGCTCCTGCAGCAGCGCTGCAGCCTCGGGTCTCACTGAGAGGGACTTTGCTCCCTGGACTCTGCCAGCACAGCCCTTATCTCTGTAGCACTGGGCTGTGTTTGTTTTCCCTTCGGGAGAGAGGCAGCTGAATGGGAAAGCTGAGCCTGGCAGAGGGTGGGGGAATGGGTGAAGGGCAGGGACATTGGTGTGGCTGGAGCCGGGGGGGGGGACGTTGACCTTCATCCCAATGCCGGGGTCCTGGCTGTGGGCACAGCTCATGTCCCCCATCGAGGTGGCTGCTGTTCCTTGGGTGCAGCAAGGAGCCAGGGGCTGCCCTGTGATCCCGCTGGTTCACCTGCTGCCCCTTGGGCTGGGACAGCAGAGCCGGGGGGCTGCTGCCTCCCCCTGCCGTGGCCCGGGAGCCGCTGGGGTGAAGCAGGAGCCTGCTGGCTGCCGGAGCGTGGCCTGCCCCGGGAATGCTCTGGCCCCATTCCCAGAATCCGGCGCTGGGTGTTTGTTTGCTGCTGCGCCCCCGAGGTCTGGTGCTACTGTGACAGGAAGCGAGGACGCCGGGGGAGGGAGGCCGGCCGCCGGCTGGGGATGTGCCTGTGAAATCCCTTTGTCCCTGCCGAGCGCTCAGCTGCGAATTCCCACAGCGAGGAGAGAGCCGCCTTTGTGCTGCTGCAGGGCTCCCGACATGTGAATCTCCTGGGCCCCGGGGTGTGAGCTGTGGGGCTGGTGCACAGGGGTGGCGGGGACCCTGCCTGCTGCCGTCCCCAGGGTGGGGGACCCAGGGGAGTGGGGCTGCTGGGGCGTCCGTGGGCAGTGGGATGCAGCGGGATGTTGCTGGCAGGAAGGCTCCAGCCTCGTGGCTGCGGGTGGGCAGAGTCTCTGCCCGGAGCCCGGCGGTTTGGCTGCCCTCCTGCAGTCCTCTCCTCCCCAAAAGTGCCGAGGGAAGCTCATCTCCCTTCCCCTTGCTGGGGCCCAGGCTCCTCTGTCCAGCCGGTGCAGAGAGTCAGCAGCTTCCCAGCTTCCCTGGAGGTCTTGCCCCAGGCCCACAAGGAGGGAAAGAGCTCCTTGGAGAGGGGCGAGTGGCCCCTGGCGTGCCTGGGAGGACAGCTGCCCCGCCACAGGATTGCTGGAATACCAGCAGAACAATCACAGCTTTCCGTGGCTCACCCTGCGCCGCTCCGCTCTTCCTTGTGCTGGGATGGCCAACAGCACAGGCCTGGTGACCTCAGCCCAGCCAGGGACGGATCCCTTCCCCGGGGGATTGCCCACCGTGTTTCACAACCGCCTGTCCAGGCCTGTGCTGTGGCCCTGATCGGTATCTGTGATCCCGGCCCCCTGCCCTGCCAGGGGAGCGACCCGCGCTCCTGCTTCCTCCCTCCAGCCCCACCCTGCCCTTATCGCTCCCTCCTCATCCTGCTCCCTGGCTCCCGGCCTGCTCCCTTATAAGGTGCGATCTGCGTCCTGGCTTGCATCTCCAGGTGACTCCCCTCTCCAGAGGGAGGCTTTCCCAACCCATCCCGGCTACGTGGCCTCCGTCCCTGGCGCTGGGGGTGCCAGGTGAGGTAGGTAGGCCGGGTGGCGATCCCGCTGCCCGTCCAACCAGTTGGGTGTGATGGGCGGAGGAGAACGGCTCCCTGCCCGTTCCCTGCCTACGGTGACCGCTCCTGGGTGTTCCCCCGCTGGGCCGGGCACCGGGGGCACAGCTCCTCCTGAGGAAGGTGGGGCTGCTCCAGGGCAGGCAGGTGCCCAAGATGGTGTCGGACCCGCTGCCGGAGCAGCTCTCTCCTGCCCAGGGAGGGCCACTGGCCACCTGCCAGCCTGCCCAAAGTCCACTGCCTGTGTTCTGTGACCTGCCAGCAGGAAGAGCCCTCCTAGGGGCCAGGGAGGCAGCTGGAGCCCGGGGCAGGAGGTGGGGGAACCTCTCCCCTGGAGTGGGGTCTGGCAGGGCCAGGGCAGGCTGGGCAGTGGGAATATGGTGCCTCGCACAGCCTGGCAGTGAGGGCACATCAGCCCGGGTAGGGGTCCCTCGTGGGTGGGCTGCTCCGCAGAGGGGGCTGTGGGCACCTTGTTGCCTCTCTGGGTGGGAGAGAAACAGCCAAAACTCTTCATCACCCACGCAGGAATGTGGGATCTACTACCCGCCATCAGCTGCCCTGGTTCCCCCATGCCCTGGGGACTGTGGGTGCTCTGGGCTGGACACAGAAGTGGGTGAGATGGGGTGAGCCTGGGCCTGCTGCCTCGGGCAGGCTGAGGTCCAAGGGCTGATGTTTGAGCCTGGACCCTGCACTCGGGGCGGGGAAAGATGCCAACGCTGCCGGTTCATTTATTTTTTAGGTAATTGAGACTGACCAGGAGCCTGTGGTGAATTAGCAGGGCTGTGAGCCTGTGCAGGGCAAGTGCACTGCAAGCGCTCGGACAATTGCAGGCTTGAATTATTGATGGAGTCTCTGTGTTTCCTGAGTGCATCGTGATTGGCAGCTGGAACCAGGAGAATTTGTTGCTTCCTCTCTCTCTTGAGGACGGGGGTCTAGTGTTGAGAGCTTTTGGAGGGCGGGCAGCCAGCTGGCTCTTCTCGGGCTCTCAGACTGAGAGGGAAAGGCCAGTTACAGGAGCGGTGTTACCATTTTTCGTGTTGGTATTGGGGACTGTGTTGGAGCAGGAGCAAGTTCCTCGGGCAGTGCCTCCCTCCTTGTCAGCCTGGTAGCCCCCACGGGGGCTCAGCCAGCCTGGGTGAGGGGCTGGGTCCATCCTGGCTCTGATGGAGCTTGTACCCCACAGCATGGGGGGCTGCCAGGGGTGTCCAGCCACGGTGACAAACCTTGCCACGTGCCAAACAGGTGCCTGGGGGGACACAAACAAGCAGTAAAGCAGAGGGGAGGGCTGATGCAGCTCTGTCCCCCCTCCCTGGTGGCGGTGGGACGATGGGGGTGAGCGCCTGGTGTGTCCCTTAGCAGGGAGCCAGGGCAGGGCTGATGTGGCAGAGGCGATTCTGGCTTTGTAGGTGCTTGGGTTGAACTTTGCCCAGAGTATTCTGTGCTGAGGCCGTGGCCTTAGCCCCAGGGATCCCAGGAGCATTGGGTGACAGCTCTCTGGGGACTTGGGGCATGGAGCAGGGCTGGAGCAGGTCATTGGAAGGACCCAAGCAGAGGGCTGTGTGCTGGAGATCCATCACCCACACGCTGCAGCGGTGCTGCCTGTCAAGGCTCCTGCCCGAGTCCTATCTGTCGGATCTTGTCCATTTTCCCTGGCTTGTGGAGTGCAGTTCCCCATCTGCTGGCTCAGTCTGGGCCCTGGGGTTAATCTTTCTGTGGCTGACTCCAGGGAAACACTCCTGGTGGGGAGCCTGCAAGGCCTGGACTCCATCCTCTGGCAGAGGAGGGTGCAGGTGAACTCTAGGTGGGTATGTCTGTGGTTTGGCCCTGGAAACTTTTTATTTTTCCAGGCAAAACATTTATTCTGTGGGGAGGCAGTTTCCCTGGAGAAACCAGGGCAAGGAGTTTTAGAAGAATATCCCATGCCAAAGCTGCCCCTAGTGAAAGAGCTCTGGAGGGCTCAGGGTTTAGGGTGCCTGTCTCCTTATTATCAAGCTTTTAATCCAGCCAGGAAGATCAGGGTGGGTCCCTCTGAGGAGGGAAGCTCCGTGCACACAGGTGGGTTGGCAGCTGTCTCCTGGCCAACAAGCAGGCTCTGCTTCCAAGGCTCCACAGTAGACCCACTCTGGCTTTGGGACCTCTGGGCACAGCACAGTGTGGGGTTGATGCCAGGAAGTTGGGAGATAAGGCCAGGGGGGGTTGGATGTGAAGCTTTCTGGGTCGCTGCATTGGTCCCTGGGGTCCCCTTGTGGCAGGGGGGAGGACAGAGGGGAGTTCTGCCCCTGGGGCAGGAGCTGCTCAGGGTGTGCTTTGTCTTTAGGCTTTCTGGTTTGCCCTGAACTGAGCCAGCCGAAATATTTTTGGCTTGCTGGGGTTTTTAAGTAACGGGTGTGTCAGCAAGTGCCTCTCTCATGATGAAAAGGCTTTCATGAGCCGTCCTCAGAGCTGGTCAGGGTCTGGCTCTGGAAGAATGCTCTGTAGTTGGATCTTCAGAGGCTGGGGGGGGAGGAGGGGGGAACGGGCGCAAAGCGATCCCTGGAATTTCACCCTTGCGGGTTCCGGCGTCCTTGGCTTTGCTCTGTCACACAAGCAGCTCACTGGCTGCCTGGCTGAGGCTCTCCTCTTCCTGCCCTCCCTGTCCTGCTGCAGAGGTGGCCAGCGAGTGTCCCGACTGGCATGGGGACGTGGCGAGGGGCTGTGCTGTACCCAGGGAGCCCCTGCCCCTGGATGCTGGCCTGTGAGCCACCGGGAGGGACGTGGGGCAGGTCGCTCCCAGCTGGGCGGGTGTAGGGCTGAGTTTGGGGTTTGTGTCCCAGCCAGGACGGTGCAGGGCTGAGTTTGGGGTTTGTGTGCCAGCCGGGATGGCGCTCGCTGACCTCTCCGGGCCTGGCACTGCCTCTCTGTAATTATGTCTTTAATCCCAGATCGATGAAGACAGTGGCTGGAATGAGGGAGGTGGCATGCTGTGGTGGCAGAGGAAAGCTGGGAGAGACCCTGTTCCACTGGCACCTCTTGCCCATCGTGGAGCTGTGCCCAGTGCTCAGGGCAGGAGTGACAACTGTGTAGGCGGGGCAGCCCCAGACACTCAAGAGTTGTTGCCCCTCTGCTTAACACAACCTGATCCTGCTGGGAGACCCTCAGGTGGCCCCCGCTGAGCATCTGCTGGTCCATGTCAGCCGTGGGCTCACCTGGCCTGGGAGCACAGCCAGCCCCGATGGGACAGAGACCTGCCCCCAAAAGCCCCTCGTGAGTCTGCTCTCCCTAAACCCTTCTGCTGGGACCTGGTGGCCCGAAGGGGAGGGGAGGGCCAGTGTGTGTCCCCACACCTCCTCCTGCCAGGGCTGGAGGGGTGTTTGTGCAGGGGGACAGGAGAGGTGGAGGGTGCGGGACCTGTCCCGTTCCTTCCGCTGCTGGAGTGTTTACTCCCTGTGGAAGGGACGGGAAGGAAACAGCCTCGCGCCTGCTCCGGCCCCTTATCTGGGGCCCGAACAGCCCTGCAAGTTTCATTGTTAGTGTCCACGTTTCCCAGCCCTGTTCCCAGGGAACATGCAGAGGTGGGGACCCGGGGCTGGGGAGGCCCTGCTGGCTGTGAGGGCCCTGCCTGGCAGCCACAGGGCTCTGCTGGGGATCCTGTCTCTCCTCTCTGTGCTCCCCCACAGAGCCAGACCCCGCTGGTCCACGCTTGCTGCTTGGTACTGAGGCCACTCACAGACAAGTGTGAGCCTGTTCACGAGAGCAGGGGCTCAGCAAATTCTCTCCTGGAAGTCAGGGTGCTGCCTCTGTCCTCCTGCACTCCAAAAATCTGCCTCTTTTCTGTTGGGACAGCTGAGGGCAGGCTGGGAAGCACAGCGGCCTGGGCAAGGCTACACTGTGGAGAATCCCTCCTTCATAGGGGGTTGTTCCTCTCTTATGAAGGACTTGCTGAAATACCACTCTGAAATGAATCCCAGCAAGCCGGCGGGGCTTCTGACTGTGGTTTTGGATGCTGCAGTTGTGTAGGGTGTCTGGGTGGTAGGACCATCCCTTGTCCTGCTGGACAAGACTGGGATGTGGCAAGGAGCTGCTCCCCTTCCTTGGGGAGAGGGCTGGGGAGCTGCAGCAGCCTCCCAGCAGTCGGTCTCTGTGGCAGGGACATCCGGGAGCCCCGGAATACAGAGGATCTGTGTCCCTGCTGGAAGTGGGGGGGAGCCCACCAGAGATGAGGAGTGTTTGACTCGGGGGTGTGAGAGCTGGGATGTGTCAGCGCTATTTTGGGAGACACCAAGCCTCTCCTTTGGAGAATCCCGCAAATCCGTGGGGCAGGTGAGCTGAAGGGTCAGAGCCATCCCTGCATTTCCATACAAGGCTCGGGAGCCGATCTGTTGAGAAAGCCTCGGGGTGTACCTGTTGCAAGGTGGGAGGGGTGGAAAGCTGCATGCATGAGCCAGGAGTCATGTCTGGGAGCCTCCGAAAGCTTGCCGAGGCAGTGGGCTGTGTCCTTCCCAGGATGTGGACAGGCCAGAGAGCATCCCAGCCCACAGGGGGCTGGTGTTTTTTATCGGGAGATTTGTTACTGATGAAGGCAGATGAGAGGGTGGTGGCTACCAGATGGTGGAACGTGCTGCATGTGCCTTCCAAAGCGCTTGGAAAACATCTGCTCTGTGTTGTTGGGCTCTGTGGTGGTGGTGATGGTGCCACCAGGGCTGCTGGTGTCCAAGGGAGGCTTTGGGAGGCAGAGCCACAGGAGGAGTGGGGAAGGCATTTTAGGAAGGGTTTGATCTGGATGCACTTTGAGATAGGGTGGCAAATGGTTCAAAAGACCAAAAAGAGGCCTGTTCTGAGCTGCTGTGCACCAGCATGTGCTGCGGGCAGGCTCTGGAGGGGCGAGGGGCGGGTGGGAGAGGGGGCTGCAGGCAGGAGAGGGGGATGCTGCCGGCGGGAGATCTCAGCAGGGTGGCACCGGGGAGTGGGCAGAGCCGATGCTGGAGACCGTGGGAAAGCAGGCTCAGTGCTGGCTGCCTGGCTGGAGCGAGTCCCCACACGCCTGCCATGACTGCAGCGGGTTTGGGAAAACCTCTCGGGCTTGCAGGGACTCGGCCGGGCTGCGCGGGGGGGCGGAGGGCCGAGCCCCGGCCGCTCCTCTCCGCCTCTGCCCTCCCTCCCGCCGCCGGCAACAGCCGGGGGTGCCGGGGTCTAGTATTGGAGCTGTGGGAGCAGTGGCAGCCTTTGCCACCCTGCCGGCCGTCCCAGACACAGCTCCATCCCTCCGAGGGGAGGGGGTGGGACAGAGGCGCCCCTTTCCCGGTTCTGTGCCCGCCCTGCCTCCTGTTTGGGGTTCCCACGTGTGATTTTTGACCTGCTCCCGCTGTCCCTGCAGAGCTCTCTTCCCTCCTGCTTCCTCACTGTGGTGGCTGGGCTGTTTCTCCCATGACTCTCTGCGTCTAGATCTGGCTGTCCCCGTGCCTTTGCCAATCAAACCTGAACTTCCTCCTCTGACAGGTCTGTATGGAAGAATATTGCCTTTCTCTACCGAAATGTTGATTGTGGCTCACTTGCTGTTCTCCTTTGGGAGGGGGTGTTGGAGGGGTCCAGGCCAATGCCCATCCCTAGGTCTGCGGGCTCAGGACCCCCTGGGGGGCTGCAGCCTGGAGGGTGGTGAGTTTTGGCAACAGTCACGGGGGCTCATGGGGTCCCCTTTAGGGGGATCCCGTCCCATTTCATCCCCTTTCCTGCGTAAGGAAGGAGCTGTGGAGCCAGGGCTGTCTCCCCACCATTTATCACACCAGGGAGGAGGGAACAGATAAGTGACACAGCCCTCTCCCTCCACCCTTCCCTGAAGGAAGCAGTGGGATGTGGGTCACTTCTCATTCTCCGGGAGTGTCCCCTGCCCTGCCCCAGGGATATGCCCTCCCCTCTTGCGCTGCACTTGCAGCTTTTCCTTGCCCCTGAGCTTTTCATGCGGCCTGAGGAGGACCCTTGTGGGAAGAGAGAACCTGTCAGCCCACAGCAGCTCTTCCAAACCCAGCTCAGCCCCAGCTGTTGGGTGTGCTGGGGGTACCTTCTGTCCCCACAGTGCCACTTTTCCAAGCTTAAATGCTGGGGCAGTTTGCATCTGAGTCCTGCCCGGGGCTGTGCTGCTCCAGGACCCTCTTGCCAGCTCTCTGGTGATGGGTGGGAGTGGGTGTTAATGCCATAAGATTTTTTTTTTTTTTTTTACTTTTCCCTTGTTCTGAGAATCTGTCTTAACGAAATCAGTCTCTTCTGACCGCTCTTCTCTCTCCTCCTTTTCCTCCCCCAAATCACGTGCAGTGAAGAGAGGGGCTCCTGCCCCTTCTGGGTCACTTTTCCTCCCCTCACCTTGACTCCAAGCCACCTCCGCTCGTGCGTCCCCGCGCCCCCCGCCCTGCCTGCCCCGGGCACCCATCACCCATGGACGACTCGGAAGTGGAGTCGACCGCCAGCATCCTTGCCTCTGTCAAGGAGCAGGAGGCACAGTTCGAGAAGCTGACCCGGGCCCTGGAGGAGGAACGGCGCCATGTCTCAGCCCAGCTGGAGCGAGTCCGGGTCTCCCCACAGGACGCCAGCCCGGGCTTGGCCAACGGCACGCTCACCCGGCGGCACCAGGTAAAACACCCCCTCACCAGAGCGGGGTGCAGAGGCTCCCGGAGCCCCGCGCGTCCAGCCTGCTCGAGGGGGCAGCTCCGCTTTGGCGCTTGGATACGGGAGGTGGAGGAAGGCTCGGCTGGTCCTGTGACACTGGTGTACCGGAGTCGATCTGGGGGTGTGCCGACCTCCCTCGGCAGCCAGAGCCTTCGGGGGAGGAGGTGCCAGCCAGCCTGGAGGGTTTTGATGCCATGCGGGCTCTGGTCTGGTTTTGTGAAGGTCAGAGGTGTGCTGTGCTCAGTTCCTGGGCATCTCTGCTCCCCATCCCGCTCGGCTGCTTGGAGGGCAGCCGAAATGCAGAGGCTGGGGTTTGCTGTGGGGGAATGTGTGTGTCTCCCTCTGTGTGATGATGGGCAAGGCCCTGGAGTCTCGGTCTGTCCCCACACAGCCAGACTGGGGCTGGGAGAAATCATCCCTACAGGGCTGGAAACGTGGTTTCATCTGCCTTGGCTTGAGGTGTCTCCTGTTCTGACTTTCTCAGGCTCAGTCTTGGAGAGGGGTGCTCAGAGGGCTGGTGTGTGGTGTTGTGCAGGAGGCAGGTGTCTTTCTGGCTGTGGTACCAGGAGAGCCGTGCGGGGCAGGGCAGGGTGGGCAGAGGAAGGAGGAGTGTGAGTGTCAAACAGCAGCACCCTGTGATCGGCCGCCGAGCGCCCGTGTGGTTCCCTCTGGCCCTGGGGGGGCCTCTGGGGTGTCACTGGTGGCTCCTGCATCAGAACACGTGGAAGGTGTCCAGGGCCCTGCTGGGGAGCAGGGAAGTGTCGTGGCCATTCCGTCGGGAGCGCGTGGGCATCGTGGGAGAGCTGGGAGTCTGGAGGGGGCTGAGTGGCGTGTCCTCCCACTCTTCCCCGGGCTGGCATGGGGGTGGTTTGCTGCACGTGGCACAGACCCCCGAGGAGCGTGTTCCCCCCCTGGGAGCTCACATGGGTCTGTGAGGTGCAGGAGATGGGCTGCTTGGAGCCCAGAAGGGAAGCAGGGATGGACATGTGGGAGGTCAGTCTGGTAACAGGCCTGCTGTGTTTCAGAACGGACGTTTCTTGGGCGATGCTGACCTGGAAAGGCAGAAGTATTCAGATCTGAAGCTGAACGGGCCACAGGTAAGAGGAGCTCGGCCTTCTGGCTGTGGGCAGCCTGCTTGCTGGGGGAGGGTGCAGGACAGTGCTCCAGTGTCCCTGTTCCAACTGGAAGAGGGCGGTTTGTGCTTCCAATGTGGCCACCCTGGCTTG
Source organism: Manacus vitellinus (assembly GCF_001715985.3). Taxonomy (NCBI): domain Eukaryota; kingdom Metazoa; phylum Chordata; class Aves; order Passeriformes; family Pipridae; genus Manacus; species Manacus vitellinus. Next base: position 60,906 of record NW_021938885.1, read on the forward strand.
AAGGGGCTTCGGGCGTGGGGTTGCTGGTACCTCCTTCCAAGAGGATATCGGAGCTCCCTGTGAGGAGGGAGATCTCTCATCCAGCAGACTCCAGGGAGGTCCAGATTGGTGATGGGGCCTCCCTGCCTGTCGCTTTCTCCCCTCAGGACCACAGCCACCTCTTGTACAGCACAATCCCCAGGATGCAGGACCCGGGCCAGATCGTGGAGGAGACGTACACCATGGAGGAAGACCCGGAAGGGGCCATGTCAGTCGTGTCTGTGGAGACGTCAGATGATGGGACAACCCGGCGTACGGAGACCACGGTACAGGCCTGGGGAGAGTGTGGCGGGACAGGGCATGGCTGGGGACCATGATGGCTGTCTGCCAGTGGTGTCTGCCAGCCTGCTGTGCCACGAGCTGAAACAGGGGGAGAAATGTGCCTGAAGTAAAGTGCTGGGCTGGCAGGGGAATCCGGGGATGTAGGGCTGTGGTGAGTTTCCTTATGGGAGCGTGTCCTGCACGCGTGTCACCCCCTCCAGGTGAAGAAAGTGGTGAAGACCGTGACCACCCGGACAGTGCAGCAGGTGCCGGTGGGGCCTGACGGGCTCCCTTTGGAAACCTCCCCCGTCACCAGCAACTACGTCCAGACCATGGACAGGAACTTCCGCAAGAACGGCAACGGGGGCCCCGGCAGCTACCTGAGCCAGGCGGGCACGGCCACCCTCCCTCGCAACTACCACTACCCCGACGGCTACGGCCGCCCCTACGAGGACGGCTACCCGGGCAGCGACCACAGCTACGGCAGCCTGTCCCGCGTCACCCGCATCGACGAGCGCTACCGTCCCTCCATGGACACCTACCGCGCCCCCAGCCGCCAGGACATCTACGGCCCCCAGCCCCAGGTGCGCGTCGGGGGCAGCAACATGGACCTCAACCACTTCCACCCCGAGCCGTACGGCCTGGAGGACGACCAGCGCAGCGTGGGCTTCGAGGATGTGGACTACGGGCTCATGTCCGACTACGGCACGGCCAGGAGGGCGGGCACCCCCTCGGATGCCCGGCGGCGGCTCAGGTATGTGGAGCAGGAGGCTCTGGGCTGCTGGGGGGTGCTGTGGGGTCCATTGAACCTCGTGCTCCTTGGAGGAGGGAGGATGGTGGACACAACACTGTGAGCTGAGTCACAGGCAGCTCACTCGGGAGAAAACTTGCATCCGCTTCTAATTGTCTACTTAATTGGTGGTTAAACCCGGGTGCTAATTGAGCCGGTCCTCCTGCAGCGAGGAGTTCCACTGGGCAGCTGGATGTAGCTCCGGGCCCTTCCCTCTGTGCCACCTGGCTGGTCTGTCTGTGCTCCAGCCCGGAGTATCCCACTGTATCATCAGCCTGCTGTGCAGGTTTGCAGCAGCCCCGTGATCGTGCTCTCCCCGAGACAAGGGCAGCCTCAGGGAGGGGAGCTGAGCCCAGGCTGGGGTGAGCAGGGCTCAGCCCCACGGTGCCCCAGGAGCGTTCCTGGTTCCTGCACAGCCCGACCCTGCTGCAGGGCAGGGCGGGAGAAGCTGCTCAACCTGTTTGGCAGCAGTAGCAGTTTCTCCCCTCGTGTGTGTCTGTGGCGATGGCGGCTCCCCCAGCCTGGTTGAAGAGCACCTGCCCTGCCATGCTGTGCTGCCCTTGGGGGCTGGAGGAGGGTCCTGGTGGTCCTTCCTGCCCTGCCAGGCACCCGGGAATGTCCCCTGCCTGAGGCCATGACTCCTGTCCGCTGGTCTCCTGTACCAGCTGTCTCCTACACAAGCACTGCTCTGCTCCCGGCTGGGCTGTCAGGCAGGATTTGGGCAGGTGCTGAGGGGTGGCTCCAGCGGTGGGGAGCTAGGAATGGAGCAAGGGGCTGAGCCAGGCTCCTGGAGATGGGGAGGGGACGATCTCGGCAAGCTGGGATGGATGTGCACCTCCTGAGTGCCCCAGGGTGGGCCCAGCCAGGCAAGTAAGGCTCAGAGCAGGCTGCCTGAGCTCCCGGGACATAAACCAGAGGCAACCTGGGGCAGAGGAGGCTCTGGCCATCCCCTGTGGAGATCTGCCCAATCTAGGCACTGTGAATCCACACTGGCTCCTGGCTGCTGAAGGAGCAGCTTTGTCTGTCCTTGTGGCTGGTGCCAGCACAAGTGCTGTGGGGCTGTGCCGAACCAGTCTGGGCGGTTGCTCACCCAGATGGATTTCCCCGGCTGCCTCACTTTGTGCAGCTTGTGCTGGCTGGAGGAGGGCAGGCAGGGCTGCTCCAGGCTTCTGCCTTCTCGGGCAGCCTGGGAGAGGCCAGCTCTGGCAGTTTTGGGCACATGGCCATCACGTCTCGCCCCTCAGTGAGCACCTTGGGCAGGAGGGGTTACACAGGTGTGTTCCACAGAGGCTCTGGCCTGCCAACCTTCCCTGGGCTGTGCCCTGCCCAGCACCCAGCCCTCCCTGTGTGGCCTTTGAGACCACTAGCCCTCTTTGCTGGGCTGGAAGGTGTCTGTGCTCCTGCCCCTCCAGCTCCTGGAGGAGGGGAGTTACAGGAGCCAAGTGCAGGAGCTGCAGCCAGGTGGGAGACTTGGGGACCTGGGTCCAACAGAGCAAGGAGGTTCCGCTTCCAAGGACAACCCTGTTGGGGATGTCAGCTTGTCCTGCGGGGGCAGTGCAGGGTATGAAGGATGGGTTGGTGGGCCCCTGGGCCGGCTCTCCCTCCCCGGGCAGGCAGATAAAGATCACAGCAATCTGTGGAATCCAGGCACTGTTGAGCTTGGCTTGTCCCCCACCTTCTCAGTTACCATCCGCACTCTCTGCCCAGCTCGCTGGAATGGGAGCAGGGAGAGCAGCATCCCCCCTGCCTCAGAGATGTTTGTCTTGAGCAGGGGCCTGGCTGTTAATGACTTCCTTAGGGGAGGCAGCTGGCCAGGAACTCTGGAGCAGAAGGAGTGCCCTGAGCCCAGGGATGCAGCTCATGCTGGCTGCCATCAGCCACAGAGAGCGCCCGGTCCCTGCCCTGGGGCTCTTCCCAGAGCTCCCTCTCTGCAAGGGAGGAGGGAAGGGGGGTGCTTCCCCTCCCTGACAGCCCCATCTTGCCTGGAGGGGCACTGAGACACTCACGGTGGGACAGGGGCTTCCATTCAGGGAGTTAGTCTTGGAAAGGGAGCGGGATCGGCTGCCAGCCGTGCTGGCAAGTGTCAGTGGCTTGCTGGCAGCATTGGCACGTGGCTGTGTCTGGTGGCTTTGGCAAG
>NW_021938885.1:64232-79920 GCF_001715985.3 Manacus vitellinus
GGTAGGCAGTGGTGGCAGGAGCAGGACCTGCCACATATCGTGTCAGACCTTTCCCTGCCTGTGCCTGGTCTGGGAGCTCAGAGGTTGCTGAGCAGCCCCTGGGGCAGGTGTGAGGTGGAGGGTGGAAACCTCTCCTTGGGTCTTATCTGAGTGTCCTCAGTGCCCTGGCTCAGCAGGGGCAAGAGTCATCCCCTCCCATCTCCTTCTGTTGGAAGTCACTGGATTCCTCTGCCCGAGTGGGAGAAGGATTATATTGGCAGTGACTGCAGAAATAGGGGAGAATCAGGGATTTTGTGAGGTGTGTGTCATGGGCTGTTCAGTGTCACTTGAGCATGGGGGGCAGTAGTTGCACTTTGAGCTTCCATGTGCTTGTTGGGGCTCATTCCCAGCGCTGCCAGCCTGAGGGTGAGCTGCTCCTGGCCAGGGTGAGGGTGTGGGACCAGGGCTCTTCCCTGGGCCCGAGCCAGGAGCCACGAGGTTGATCCCTGGAGCCCAGGTGTCTCTTGGTGCCTGTCCCTCACACAGTAGCACACTTTGCCTCCAGGGCTGGCTCCTGCCTGTGCCCTGGGGCTGGCTCCTGCCTCCACAGGCATCAGACCAGGATCCAGCTTCATCCCTTCTAGTGGGTTGGAGGAAAAGGTGATGAAAAGGGCTGGAAATTTCTTCCTTCTCTTTCGGTCCTGGATCGGACCTGAAGGTCTGGCTGTGAACAATTCCTTCTGCCCCTGACTGTAGAAGATAAGATGGAAAACTTGGTGGGAAAGAGAAGTAAATCCACCGCTAACCAGCTGATGTAAAAATGATTGATTTAGGACCTATGTGTAAAAATGGAATCTGCAAAGTAGGTCGAAAAGCTGGGAAAATGTGAGAACTGGACAGCTTAGTTGACGAAACGAGAAGGAATTACGGTCCGAAGGGGCAGAACTTATTTTGAGGAACAGATGTAATTCTGGAGGATTGGCGTGAATAGATGTAGGAACAAATCCTTCAAGGCTGTCACAGGGGGATAAGCAAGGAGCTTACGAGGAGCTCCAGCAAGGCCTGGGCGTGTGCTGACGCCCGCCGCCCTCTCTCCTAGGAGCTACGAAGACATGCTGGTGGACGACGTGGCCCCGGACCGGTACTACTGGGCCCCGCTGGCCCAGCACGAGCGGGGCAGCCTGGCCAGCCTGGACAGCCTGCGGAAGGGAGCTCCGGCGCCGGGGAACTGGCGCCAGCCGGAGCTGCCGGAGGTGATCGCCATGCTGAGCTTCCGGCTGGACGCCGTCAAGTCCAACGCGGCCGCCTACCTGCAGCACCTGTGCTACCGCAACGACAAGGTGAAGACGGAGGTGCGCCGGCTCAAGGGCATCCCCGTGCTGGTGGGGCTGCTGGACCACCCCAAGAAGGAGGTGCACTACGGTGCCTGCGGGGCCCTCAAGAACATCTCCTTCGGCAAGGACCAGGACAACAAGATCGCCATCAAGAACTGTGACGGCGTGCCTGCGCTGGTGCGCCTGCTGCGGAAGGCCCACGACATGGACCTCACGGAGGTCATCACAGGTGACGGCTCCGGGCGGGGCAGGACGGGCTGGTGGTGCCGCGGGCGGGGTCTGCGGTCGGGGTCCGAGCGCTCACCTTGCGCCTGCGGCGTTGCAGGGACGCTGTGGAACCTGTCCTCGCACGACTCCATCAAGATGGCCATCGTGGATCACGCGCTACACGCTCTGACCGACGAGGTGGTCATTCCCCGCTCCGGCTGGGAGCGGGAGCCCAACGAGGACTCCAAACCCCGCCACATCGAGTGGGAGTCGGTGCTCACCAACACTGCTGGCTGCCTCAGGTATGGGAGAGCCCTGGCCTGGGTCTGGGCTGCAACACTCCTTCCTGGCTGTTCCTGGGACTGCCAGAGCTCTTGGAGCTCTGTGGAGACAGCTGCTGGTGATGCAGACCTTGATTTCGGAGCAGTTTCCGTCACTGAGGAGAGCTACAAGAGCCTTTTTCTCTCTTGAGCTCTGTGGGGTGCGGGCTGCCCTCGCCTGCCCTCAGCTGCCCCTGCCATGACGTTTCTCTCCTGCCTGCCAGGAACGTGAGCTCGGAGCGGAGCGAGGCCCGTCGGAAGCTGCGGGAATGTGACGGGCTGGTGGACGCCCTGATCTACATCGTGCAGTCCGAGATCGGCCAGAAGGACTCGGACAGCAAGGTACCATGGTGGGGCTGGTGTTGGGGAAGGGAGAGCCTGTGTGGGGTGTACCTGGCACTCACCCTGCAGTTTGGGATAGGAATGTTGGCCCCCCAGCAGGGGTCTGCTTGTCCCTCACCCCCAAACTGCTGTCCCCTGGCTCAGGGCTCTTTGATCTACCTGGATGAGGTGCTGACTTGAATTTTCCTTGGCCCTTTCGTGCTTATGGCAGAGAGGTTTTTGGCCCACAGGGTACGAGCTCATGCCTGCAGCACTGGTCATGCCAGCTTTGGGGTGGGGTGTGCTTCATCCGTCTGGGATGAAGGTGCACATCCTCCCGGGTGCCGGGTGCTGAGCCCTCACTCGGAGACTTGGGGTGCTGCTCCCAGTCAGACACTCTGGTTCTCTCCCCAGCTGGTGGAGAACTGTGTGTGCCTGCTGAGAAACTTGTCCTACCAAGTGCACCGGGAGATCCCCCACGCCGAGCGCTACCAGGAGACTCCCCTGGTCCCTGCCAACAACGCCGGGCCCCACGCCGCCAGCTGCTTCGGTGCCAAGAAGGGCAAAGGTTTGTGGGCCAGCAGCGGCAGGGAGGGAAGGGATAGGGACAGCCCTGCTGCAGCACGTCTGGAGGGTGGCCTGGGGTCTCTGTGCTCCTACTTGGGCATCTCACATGGAGCCTGAACTGCAGCTTTCTCCGGGGGCGCAGTGGTCCCTGGCTCTGGGAGCTGCTGCTTGGCTCGCCCGAAGCGTTTGGCACAGGCTGTGCTGGGTGTCTCTGGTGGTGGGATGGTGATGGCTACGTGTCCACTAACTCCACGCCTTCCCTTTTCTCCTGTGTTGCCCCTTCCCCTTCCCTTCGCTTTCTTGCCAAATGATCTGCCCCATGACGCTGTCGGCACCTCTCTCCTCCTGCCTCCCCTCTCTCCTGTCCTTCTCTCCGCCTCACCAATAGACGAGTGGTTCTCCAGAGGTGAGTGCGCTCTTGGTTTTACTTTTTTTCCATGGTTCGATCGGGTGCTTTCTCCAGCTCTCTTTGTGTCCCCCCCATCCCCTGCTGGGCTAATGCCCCCAGTGCCCCCTCCTGGGACGTGCTGGTCGCTTGGCTTCAGCCTCTGGGCTTTTTCCTGCAAGTGGCAAAGAGCTGGTGGGCTGAGGTGGGTGGGGAGAGGAGGAATCTCACGCCTCTCCACTTGCCCTTTTTGAAGGTAAAAAGCTCCCAGAAGACCCTGGTGCTGACACAGTGGATTTTCCGAAAAGAACAACTCCAGCCAAAGGTGTGTTCCTTGGATGATTTGCCTTGGGTGTTAGGGCAGCTTTTCCCCCAGCGAGCCTCTCCAACGGGCAGAGGTTGCTCTTGGAGCAGGAATGTTCCTGGCTGCCCAAAGGCTTGTTAAAACTACGAGCTCTGCCAGCAGTTGTGAGGATGCTCGTGCATAGAGGAGGTCAGTGCTGGCTCAGGACAGGCTTCAGAGGGAACTATTGCCCCAGGGGCTGAGGGACAGCAGAGTGACACAGCCCTCTGTGATGGTCTCAGACTTCCAGCACAGTGGCCCTCTTACCCACTCTTCTCTCCTAGGCATGAAGAGCAGGCAGGATTTAAAGCCAAAATCTCTGCCTTTAGTGTTCTCCAGCATGAGCGTGAGGAAGGGTCATTCCACAAAAAACCTCTGGAGACAAGCATCCTGCTGCCAGTGAATCATAGGCCAAGCAGTGAGCACTAGCCCAGGGCTTGAGTTCAGCTCCTCCTGCCCCAAAGCACCCTGTGGTTCCCAGGAGGACCCCAGTGCTCCTGGGGCTACAAAGATTTGAGCCAGAGGAACCAAAGGAAGCTTAGGGCAGGCCTGAACTTGTGAGCAGCTCAAATACATGGTGGTGGTGGCTCCTTAGGCTGACCTGAGCTGTGGGAAGAGTCAGCTCCCATCTCTGGTGGAAGCCTGAGGAAGCACCTGCTCTGACTTTGGGGCCATCCCTCAAGGCAGGGGAGGACAAGATGGAAAACCCAGCCTTGCACCTACGAACTGCAGCCTTAGTGCTGCTTTACAAGTCACTTCTGGGCATGTTGCCATGGAAAAGAGTTGATGCTTGAAGGCCTGACCCTTGCCTGCGTGCTGGGGGCCTGGGCCCTCGCTCCCTGAGGGTGAGGGGTGCTGGTGGGCACAGCTTGGGGTGTTTCCCAAGTTTCTCCCTCTGGAGCTGCAGTGGTGTGTTGGGTGCCGTGGGTGGCAGCTGTGGCGTCCCTGATCCCAGATCTGGTACCCTGGGGCAGCCCCTCTGTGCCAGGTATCCTACCTCCAGGGAGCCTGGGTAGAAGCTTCCAGCCTCGTCTGGCCAGCATTGCTCCCTTGGATGAGTCAGGTGCTGGTAGATCCCTGGGGTAAGCGCTTCCCACCCCTGTTCTCCTGGCAGGCTACGAGCTCCTCTTCCAGCCAGAAGTGGTGAGGATATACATCTCCCTCCTGAAGGAGAGCAAGACTCCGGCCATCCTGGAGGCTTCGGCGGGAGCCATCCAGAACCTGTGTGCTGGCAGCTGGACGGTGAGTGCCCCTGGAGCTGGCTGTGTCCGGGGAAGGGGCCCGGGGAGCCGGGAATACCGCCCGTGGTGGGGGCAGTGGGACCATGGATGCCATTCCGGGCTGTTCCCTTCCTGCGTGGCCCCAGGAGCCACCATCCCACGGCACAGCCCAGGTGTGCACGGGGTCCCCATGCTGCGAAGGGCTCTGTGCTCACTGCCAGCTGCCTGTGCCCTCCTGGGGGCAGGGAATGAAGATAATAACCTGCACTACCTCGGTGTGTGGGCAGAGACCCTCTGGGAAGCCTGGCCTGGCCCATGGAGGGGCCCTGGGGTGGGAGTGGGCTCTGTGGGTGCAGCGCGGCGAGGGGGGTGGCAGGGCTGGCAGCGGTGTCCCCAGCCCTGGGTGACACGGGGGTGCTGTCCCTGCCCCGCAGTACGGCCGGTACATCCGCTCGGCGCTGCGCCAGGAGAAGGGGCTCTCTGCCATCGCCGACCTGCTGAGCCACGACAGCGAGCGCGTGGTGAAGGCGGCGTCCGGCGCCCTGCGCAACCTGGCCGTGGACCTGCGGAACAAGGAGCTGATCGGTGAGCACAGCGCGCTCTGCACACCCACCCCGGGCCGGGCAGGAGCGTCCTGCCCTGCTGAGGGAGTGTGTGGGCACAGATCAACCCAACCTCTGCCCGCTGCTCCTCTTGAAAGCAAATGGGCTGCCTGTCACCTTCCGCGCTGGTTTTCCCAGCAGTCCTGTTCTTTCTTGCTCATGCCCAACTCTTTCCCCTTCCCAGGCAAGCACGCCATCCCCAACCTGGTGAAGAACCTGCCTGGAGGCCAGCAGACCCCTGCCAAAAACCTCTCAGAGGACACGGTGGTGTCCATCCTCAACACCATCAACGAAGTGATCGTGGACAACCTCGAGGCCGCCAAGAAGCTGCGGGAAACGCAGGGGATTGAGAAGCTGGTGCTGATCAACAAATCTGGGTAGGCGCTGCTCAAAGGGTGATGCCAAGGGGTGGAGAGGGCCTTCTCCAGCAGCCTCCCCCAGGCTGTGACCGTTTCCAAACGTCTCTTCCTTCCCCTCTCCTAGGAACCGCTCAGAGAGAGAAGTCCGAGCAGCCGCCCTCGTCTTGCAGACAGTCTGGGGCTACAAGGAGCTGCGGAAGCCCCTCGAGAAGGAAGGCTGGAAGAAATCAGATTTCCAGGTGTGGGGATGCCCTGTGGTGGCTGGGGTAGTCGGTGGGGTCCTGCAGCAGGGAGAAGGGTGTTCCTGGAGCTCAGCAGGACCGGTTTGCAGCCCTTGGCCTTGCTGGTGGGACTGGGCACCCGCAGAGGTGTCCCCTGTGCCTCAGGGGAATGTCCCTGCTCCTCAGCTGATGGCCAGCAGGGAGGCTCTGCTAAGGACACTCTGAAGTGTCACACCCTGTGTCCCACACCAGCGTGTGGCTCCACAGGCAGGAATTTTGTCACCCTAAACTCTGCCATGGCAGTGCTGAAGAACAAGGTTCTCCTGGGCTCAGTTTCTTTCCCAAAAGCAGGGACTACCCATTTTCCTGGAGCGTTGGGCACTGCCCCAGTCCAGGCAGGACCCCCTTGCTCTAATGGGGATGTGGTGGGGGCTCGAGCACCCTTTGGTTACTTTGAGCCCCTTGCTCAAGGGTTGTGGGAGAGCTCCTGGGTCCATCCTGGCGCTGGAGGGGTGGGATGTGCCAATGGGGAAGGAACATCTGGACCCAGGGTGTGACTGGTCACTGTCTGTTGCTATAGGTGAACCTAAGCAATGCCTCTCGGACCCAGGGAGGCAACTCATTTGATGACAGCACCTTGCCTCTCATCGACAGGAACCAAAAAACAGGTACGTGCCTGCCTTCAGCACCTGTGCCCACTGTCGTCCCCCCACATTGTGTGGGTACCCAGGGCAGCTGGCCTTTGTCCCCTCCCTGCTCTTCAGCCTGGGCTTCCCTGGCAGCCACAGCTGCTCACACAGGGCCATCACCATCAGTTTGGGCCATAGCTGGCTTTCCTGGCCATCGAGGCCCTCAGTTTGGGCTTTAGGTGGCTTCTTGGGGTTGTCACTGGTAGGGCCTGTAGCGTCCTTGGGTCACAGAGCTGTGGCTGCAGCTGGGCCTGGGCTCCCCCAGCTGGGGCAGGTGGCATTTCCTCCCCGGCTCAGGAACTGTCCCTGACCTGCTCTCCTGTGCTTGTAGATAAGAAATCCTCCCGGGAGGAGATCCAGATGAGCAACATGGGACCAGGTAGGAGAGGGATTGGAATGGGGGGCCTCTCGCCCCCTCAGTGTGCAGGGAGGGGGGCAGAGCTCACATCTCCTGTGGGGATGGGGCAGCCCTCCCTGGAGGTGACACAGCTGACTGTCCCTTCTCCTGCTCCAGACAACTATTCCACACTCAACGAGAGGGACCACAGCAGGACGCTGGAGCGATCCGGTGACCTGGGAGAGATGGAGCCGGTGAAGGCAGCACCGCTGATGGTGAGCAGCTGTCCCTGACGAGGGAGGGGCGCAGGAGATGCCATATCACTGTCCTGGCTGGCAGGAGGAGGGGAGAGCTGGGCTCCCACAACTAACACCCCTCCCCACCTCGCCCCTACTAACCCCCGTGTGTCTGCAGCAGGAGGAGGAGGGGCAGGAGCCGCAGCCTGAGGTAGAGGAGGCGGAGGAAGAAGCTGCTGTGCTTTCCCCTGTGTCGGTATGTCCCGCGGTGTCCTGCCCAATCTGACAGTGGTGACAGATCCTGCTGTGCTGTTAGGGGTGCTTGGCCAGCCAAATCCTGCTCCCATTGATCGATCTCTGCTGCCGTGGTGCCGCCTCCGCCGCTCGCTCCCGCCCCAGCCCTGCTAACGCCTCTCCCTCTCTCTCCACAGCAGAAGATCTAGCTGGCCTGCTCACCTCCGCTCCGTTTGGGTTGATAATATATTATATATATAAATATATAACTCTTCATGGTGGAATGGACCGACTTTTACCTTGTCTTACTGTTGGAATTTTTGCTGGACTCCTTGTGCCAACCATCCAGCCAAACCATGCCTGGGCCGGCTCCCCGGGGGCCACTCGGCCTCCTCTGGGCCTCTGCACCTCCCCGTCCCGGGACACCACGACTGAGAGCTCCTCCTCCCGTCCTCCACCACCATCTCCTTCCTCCCGAGGGGTAAAACCTCTTCCTGCCTGACTCTGCCGGATCAGCCGGCGTGGATGCTGCACAAGGACCCGGATCTCTGCCTTGACCAGGAGCTGCCTTCTCTCCCACGCCTTCCCCCTGCTGCAAGGCATCCGCAGGGACAGGGACTGGGACCTCACTCGCCGCCGCCTTGTTTTTGGTTTGGTTTCGTTGCCTATAGGATGTATTTTTTTCGTGCGGGATCACTCTTCAGCCAGGGACAGCACAGACATCCCTCCTCCCTGGGGGCTGCAGGACCGGGGTCCAGGGGCTGGAGCCGTGGTGGGGAGGGTGAGAGGAAGGACAGCCAGCAGCCAGCAATAACTTCTCTTGCTTTGCTCTAGACGAGGCTTCGGGGGGTGTGGGAAGGGGGATGTGGCTCTGGATCCTGCGGAGGGGTCTGGATGGGGGAGCCCCGGCTCCCACCCGGTGCCTGTGTGAGGAGGATCCTTATGTGGGGAAGAGGGTCAGTGCTGGGGCGAGGGACGCGAGGGGTCCCTGCGGAGGGAGGAGACGCGGTAGGATTTTGGGGAGAGGGCTTGGGGTGCGCCGTGCCGGGCGGCTGGAGCCGGGACCCCCACGGCGCTGCCCCCCCTGACTTTCTCTTGACACGTGCCTTTCTTTTGCCACTGTGAAATAGCTGTTTGAATCGTACTGTCCGGCTGCTTCCCTGGGGAAGGGGAGTTCCCTGGGCTTCCAGCAGGGCTGAACTCCTCCCTTCCCCACCGGGAGCCTTCCCTGTCTGCAGTGGGGCTGGGAGCCTGTTTCTGGGGGGAACTCAGCCCCCTCTGCCCTCGCTGAGAGGGTTCAGGGCATTGCCATCCGGGCCTGGGGAGCCTGGGCTGCCACGGGAGCTGGGATGTGCTCCTCCTCCTCCTCTTGGCTGTGGTGCTGGGGCACATTGACGTGCTGTGATCTTCTGGGGGGCCCTGCTGCTCCCTGTGCAACTGGAAGTCTCTGTAGGAGGCTGCAAACTGGAGCAGGAGCCCTCCCAGCCCGGGGCTCCCCCCAGGAGGGGTGTGGGGAGGTGGCAGGGGCAGAGCTGGTGCCTTGCTCCTGCCCCAAATCCCCCCCCAGCACCAGCTGGGCCCTCCCTGCTTCTAGCCCCACCTCAGCTCGGTTGGGTTTTGTTCTGGGGTCTAACTCTTCTCTTTTCCTTTAATATGTAAAACACTAATTCCTTTTTTAATTTTTAATTCTAAATGAACCAAAAAGACAGCGTCCCCCTCCTCTCCTCCTCGGCCCCGCTGGGGAGGGGGGCTAAGGAGGGGAGGAGGGGGAAGCACCAAGCCGTTCCTTGTCTGATTCCTGTGCACACTCTTGTAACGCTTTGAAAACAAAATGATTTTTTTATATAAATAAAGTTTTTAAAGTGTGTCGGTGTGCCTGCCCCCCCTGGCTGCACTCTCGGGTGTTTCTGGCTTTGCTGTTGGGAACAAGGGCCTTTTCCAGGACTCCCAAAGGTGTCGTTGTGTGACAAACCCTTTCTTGTCTGAGGGTGACAATTCCCAGCCCTCCCACCCTGCCTTGCACCTTCGTCCCCAAAGCCACCAATGAGCAGAGCAAAGGCAGGACGGGGTGTTTTATTGCTTCAGGTCCAGGGGGCAATGCCCAGGATGTGTGGCTTGGCAGGGACAATGCCAGGAATGTCTTGCAGGAATGCGGGCTAGGAATGGTGCCTGGGATGCTTGGCACCAGCAAGGCTGGGGACAGTTGGCTGGGTGGGACAATAGGAGGCATGTTGGGCTCAGCAGGGGTAAGTTGGAGACGGTGCTGGGGACATGCAGGCTGGGGATCAGAGGAGGAGTTTGGGGGCACCCAGGCTGGGGATCAGAGGAGGACTTTTTTGGGGACATGCAGGCTGGGGGTCAGAGGAGGAGTTTGGGGACATCCAAGCTGAGGATCAGAGGAGGAGTTTGGAGGCACCCAGGCTGGGGGTCAGAGGAAGAGCTTGTTTGAGGACGTGCAGGTTGGGGGTCAGAGGAGGAGTTTTTCTGGGGACGTCCAGGCTGGGAGTCAGAGGAGGAGTTTGGGGGCACCCAGGCTGGGGGTCAGAGGAAGACCTTATTTGGGGACATGCAGGCTGGGGGTCAGAGGAGGAGTTTGGGGACACGCAGGCTGGGGGTCAGAGGAGGAGTTTAGGGGAACCCAGGCTGGGGGTCAGAAGAGGATTTTGTTTGGGGGCACCCAGGCTGGGAGTCAGAGGAAGAGCTTATTTGGGGACATGCAGGCTGGGGGTCAGAGGAGGAGTTTGTTTGGGGACATCCAAGCTGGGAGTCAGAGGAGGAGTTTGGGAACACCAGGCTGGGGGTCAGAGGAGGAGTTTGGGGGCACCCAGGCTGGGGGGGTCAGAGGAAGAGCTTGTCGTGGCAGGCCTGGCAGTACATCTTGTCTCCCCACTCGCGGAAGGTGCCTTTCTGCAGCCGGCCCAGGCAGTAGGTGCAGACGAAGTGCTCGGGGTGGTACTTGCGCCCCGCGGCCGTGATGCAGCGCCCGGTGACGGGGCGGCCGCAGCCGTGGCAGATGGTGCCCTGCCGCCTGTGGAAGTGCAGCTCGCAGTAGGGCCGACCCTCCAGCTCGAAGAAGGACCCACCGGAGAAACCGCTCAGGCATTCCTGGGGGGAAGGAAACCGGGAAAGGCTGGCACGGCCTCAGGAACGCCGGGCAGGGCCCTGCCGCCCCACCGCCCACACTCACCGTGCACACGAAGCACTCGGGGTGCCACACGCCCTGCAGGGCCGACAGGTAATTGTCCGTGACTGGGCGCTGGCAGCCCTGGCATTTGGGGGCAAACATGGCCAGGAAGTCCTGGCGGCAGTAGGGCTTCCCGTTCCGCTCCAGGAACCCTGCGGAGAGGGGAGCGGGATGGGCACCCACCGGGGGGGTGGGCAGAGGGCATGGATGTGGGCTTGCCCGGGGTAGGAGGCAAGGGAAAGACCGTGGAGGGATGTCAGATGGGACGGTAGGTGTGAGGGCAGGGGCTACCTGGGGTGGGGGCAGGCTTGCCACACCCCTCCCCTGGGACATACCCTCGTCCCCTGGGACATACCCTCGTCCCCGAAGACCTTCCCGCAGTGGGCGCAGAAGAAATGCTCGGGGTGCCAGGTCTGGTCCAAGGCCGTGAGGACTTTCTGCAGGAACAGGTGAGGTGAGGCGGCCGGCGGTGACGGGGGGTGGTGTGGGAGCACAGGGGGATATTTACCTCGCGGATGGTGCCGGCACAGTAGGCGCAGCGGGGGGAGAAGGCCTGGTGATAGTCCTCCTCGCAGAACGCCCGCCCGCCCTGCTCGAAGAAGGGCTGGCTGTCCAGCCCCTGCCCGCAGCAGGCACAGGTGAAGTGCTCGGGGTGCCAGGTTTTGCCCAGGGCTGTGAGCACCTGTGAGGAGGGGGGGGAGGCTGAGGGTGGCTCCGGGGGGATGCTGAGGGGAGGGGATGCCAGGGCGGCGGCGGGGACTCACCTTGCCGGCGATGGGCTTGCGGCAGCCGGCGCAGACCCCCGCGGGGGCGGCCGTGATGCCCAGCTCCTGCAGGTCCCGGGTCAGGCTGCCCAGCATGTTGTCCAGGGAGGGCTCTGCGGGCACTCCAGCTCCCTGCCCGGACAGCTGCCGGGGAGCAGGATGGTGAGGGCTGGGGGAAGGTCAGGCCCCAACCCCCTTTCCCCAGGGCCAAGCTCACCTTGCTCTGCATGTGGCCCAGGTCGGCCAGGAGCTCATCCAGCTGCTGGGCAGCCGCCGTGGGTGGGGGCTGTGGGACCGGGGTGGGGCTGCTGGACACGGCACAGGGGGGGTGGTGATGAGGTTTTCGCTTCTTCCAGGACTGAGACCCCTCCAGCCCCACCAACACAGCCCTTTCCCAGAGACCACTGCAGGGAACACGTAGCCCAGCCCTCACCCCAGCAGGGATGCAGGGTACAACCTGCCCCAGCTTGCAGAAAGACCTATTTTTCAGGCGTTGACGTGACCCCAGGTGGCACATCCCAGCAATGAGTGGGCACCCCCAGATGGCTTTGCCCTCCCATGGCCATTTTTACCTGTACACTGTCTCCAAATCCTTTCCCAGAGACTGAGCCTGAGGCAGCAGCTGCACCTGGGAGGACAAACCCTTGCAGCCAAGCTCCCCTGGCAGCTCCATCATGAGCTGAGGGGATCTGTGCTGAGGCCTCTGTACCTTTGGGGCTGCCGAGGCAGGAGGCTCAGAGCCATGGGGGGCAGGTGGATCCTGGCAGGAGCTCGGTCCCTGCCACACAGGGTCCTTGGAGGCCTGGAGGGAGCTCTGCTCCAGTTCTGCCAGCAAAGCATCTGCACAGAGAGACCTCCCCCTCAGGCACCACAGCCACTGGCTGCCCACCCTGCTGCCACCCCCTTGGGAGGTCTTGTATGACTTCCAAAATCCCAGGAGCAAAAGGAGCATCCCAGCAGGCTCTGCCGGGCAGGTGCCAGTGCCCTGAGGGCACTCAGATCCCCATCCCCAGTGCAGGATGTGCCCGCCACTTCCTGCAGCCTTCCTGGAGTGTGGGCACCGCTGGCAAAGGGTCCTGCCCCTGCACACCACCCCTGGCCTGCTAAGGAACATCTGCCAGCCCTTCATTTCATCCAGCACGAGCCCTGGAAGGGGAGGGCTCAGCCTTGGTGGGTTCCAGAGCGCTGCTTCCCCCAGGAAGAGCCGAGAGCTTGTTCTTCCCAATTCTGTCTCACCACCTTGGCCATCCCTCACAGCAGGAAATGGGGAATGCCCCTCCCTCCCCACCATGGCACAGCTGCTTCCCCGCCCCAGGCCAGGGCCGGCTCCCAGCACCCCCAGAAGTTGTGCTGCAGTCCCGGGATTGCAGCGCTGCCACGGCCCATTTCCTGCTCTCAAGCTCGCTCCGTTTTTGGCCAAGCTCTTGCTCGACCACCCCATCAGCCCCCTGGGATGGGGGAGGCACTGCAGGGAGCGTGGCCCCATTGCTGCCCCTGTTGCTGCCCCCTTAGAGCATCCCCACCTGGCCCTGGGGGAGAGGAAGGACAAGGCTCCCCCCAGGCGCTGCAGGCACGGCCCCACGCCAAGCCTGGCTGCAGGACCGCCTCTGGAGCGGCCCAGCTTACCCAAATCCTCCATCCTGCCCTGGCACGGGGGCCCGGGGGCCGGGGCAGCACCCGCAGGGAGGTGAGCTGGCGCTCGGGGCCGTGCAGGCGCTCGGTTCCGGTGCCGCCTCCGCCCCCCGCGCCGGGTTGTGTCGCTCAGGGTTTCCCTTTGTGGGCTCTGCGCCTCACACCACGTGTGACGGGGCAGAGCTGGGGCACAGGGAGCCACAAACAGCCCTGGGCTGGGGCTGCAGAGGGAAGAAACTGGCCAGCGAGTTGTCCGAGGAGCTCTGAGTATAAACTGGGATGCTCTGGGAGCTGGAGCGTGGGTGTCCTGCAGAGCCAGGCCTTTTCCAGAAGCCACTGGCCACGTGTGCCGAGGGATGGCATCCCTGTGCCGGGTGGGAATGGATTCGTGACGGTGTGACAGAGCAGTGCCTTTTGGGGAATGCTTCTGGAGCCTCATCTTGGATTTCCAGGTAAGAGCAAATGCCCTTTGGGCAGAGAAATCCCCTGGGAGTGGCCAGTGGGTGTGGGAACAGCTCCGAGGGACTGGTTCATAACCTGGGGGGCTGATCTGTCATCCCCTCTCAGTGCTCCTGCCCCCCCAGCATGGCTGGGGGGGTTAATGCCAGAGGTGGGTGCAGGGGATGTGCACGTGGCTTGGTGTGTCCTTTGGGCTCTTGTTTGGGTGTTTGGAGGAGGCACCGCCCTGTAGGGGATGGATAGCACCTGCAGCCCCTTGGCTACCAGCAAAGCTTCACCGTGCCCTGGCCTGGCAACTCCTTAGTCTGACTCCCCGGGTGTTCAAGGGTGCCAGAAAAACCTCGGGAGCAAAGGCTGTGTGGCCAAACGCATCCTCTCGGCGGGGCCACGACCCCCGTGTGAGCGGGGAACCGCAGCATCCAGGGCCGCCGAGGCACGACCGCTCCCACGGGCCGGGCTGACACCACCACGGCCCCGCTCCCAGGCTCTGCTGAGCCCGCCTGCACCCTCAGCTGGGCCGGGCTCGAGCCCCTCGAGCTGCCTCGGCGGGGTTCACTGAATTACTGACGCGTTAATTACCACGTCGGTGACGGCGCTTTTGTTCCCTGCTCGCAGCAGCGCCATCCAGCCCGGCAGCACCTCGGGGAAAGCCCCGCGGGACATTCACCGGGACGTGTTTCAGGGCAGGAATCCTGAGAGCCACCCAGAGACAAGCCGGGGCACTGCTGGTATCGCTCAGCCTTGCGTCAGGCGCTTCCCTCCCCGCACGCACCAGAACCTTCCTACCTGCGGAACGTTTGGGGCTATTTTTAGCCTTCTCAGTGATTTACTCTCCCCGCTGGGGACTTGTGAGCCCGAGGGCACACGAGGAGCCGGCGCTGGAACTCCTCTTTATAAAACTGCCCCTTACAAGCCCCTCGGAGGCAAAAGGCTGAGCTGCTCCCTGGCCAGAGCTCTGCCCCCCTGCAGTGGCTCAACCAGAATTAAGCAACCCCAGCCTTGCCTGCAGAGGGGAAATCAGTCGTGACAGTGACAAGAACAGGTTGGTATGGGGCTGACAGAAAGCAAGACCCGGCCTAGGTCGGCAGCTGTGGGGAAGGTTTGTGCTGAGCCTCTTGCCTGGGTCTGGCAGGGACAGGAGGAATCCCCGTGCAAGTACCCCGAGCTTTGCTTTAACTTTCACAGGTTCCCCCCCCCCTTCCCTGGGCTCGGTGTCTTGCTCAGAGAAACAGGCACTTCACGGTGAGGTGGTTTATTAGAGGAACGGAGGAAGGGAGACCTGGACACACCTTTGTCTTCTAGGAACACGAAACAGAGCTCAGGACTCGAAACCCGGGAGCAGAAGGAAGCGCGGGGCGGCCGGAGCCCTCTTCCCTGGTGGGAACCACTTCGGCAAACAGGATTTACCAGCTAAACACCTCGGGCTCTTTGAACCCCGGTGATTTTTGCCGCCTCTGGAGAGAGGATGAGGAGCACCTCGCTCTGCTGCCGCGATGGGGCGCCTTTTCCAGAGGGGCGCTGTTTCCTTCCCAGTTTCCTTTCCCTGGGATGAACAGTGGACGTGGAAGCAGAGGAGCTTCCCATGCCCAGCCAGGGCAGCTCCCCCTGCTCGGCTCTTCCAGCCGCAGCCCGAGGGGGTGTCGCTCCCTCTCCATTCGCTCTGGCACAGCAGGAACGGGCTGGGATACCGGCCACGCTCCCGTCCAGGACAGCGTGCGGGGGTCACGGCAGCGCTGTGGCAGCAGGGATTTAGATCAGGGATCCCTGGCGACCCGTGTAGAGGAATGAAGAGAAATCCAGCCAGTTTAGCCAGTATTTTCAAGGACTGGGGGGAAAGCTGTATTTCCTGGCCTGGGAATGTCACCCTTTGTTCTCCTGTCCTAGAATGTGAGTCAGATGTGTAAAATGTGGGTAAGGTCGGCCAAGCCACCCATTCCCGAGGAACCGCGGCACAACCCCCTGCCCAACCCCACGCGCGGCTCCCGGCCCGGGGGATCAAGGGCGCACACGAGGGATCGCTCCAGGTCCCAGGGCACACCTGGACACTGAGGCTGCTTGGACCGGGACCCCGCTCCCGGCACCGGGCACAGAGCGGGGACCGGGACGCGGAACCGCATCACGGGGTTCCTTTGGGGAGGAACACAGGCTTTGCAGAACGCAGGGCCGGGTCCTGCCGCGGAGCCGATCCCGGGGGTGCTGCCCAGGGGCCGTTCGGGGCAGGTGACGGGAACCGGGAATGCGAACCGGGAAGGTGCAGCGCCACCGGGAGGCGGTGCCTCCCCCGCCCCAGGCGGA
>NW_021938885.1:81497-95398 GCF_001715985.3 Manacus vitellinus
CGGGATCCAGATTCCCGGGGGAGGATGTTACTCCCCCTGCACCTTCGGCGCGGAGCGGGACCCCGGCCACGTGCACGCGTGGAGCCTTTGGGAGTGCAGCTGCTCTGCCCTGTCCCAAGCACAAAATCCCTCTGGCTCGGGCGTAACTACGGTGGGCAGGGCTGGCCCTTTGCTGCTGCATGTTCCTGGAGTTCCCCTCAGCTCCCTGCCGCTGGAATAATCCACCTTGGCACGAGGGAGTGAAAGCAGCGATCCCAGGGCGAGGCACTGGGAATCTGGGGAGCTCATCTGCGTGTCGTGTAGTTCCTTGTTTCTGCCCCTGTGCCGCAGAATCTGTCTCTTATACTTGGTTTTGTGGTTTTTTTCAGGTGTGCAGATAAAGCAGCTGGTAAAGGTAAGAGCTGAATTACTCACTCCTGCTGTCTCTTCCATCCAGGAAGTCTGGGCTCTCCCGGAGCCAGATGTCTGTCTTGTCCCCCTGAGTTAGCCAGATATGTCTTAGATCTTCCTTTTAAAGAATGTTTTGGTGCCAGATGATGTGCCCGGTGGTTTGACAGCTCTTGTTGCACAGCAGTCCCAAGAAGCAGGCAAATCCTAGGCTCTCTTCTGTTCTGAGCTCATGGAGTACAGGTGTAGGTCCTCCAGAGCCGTGTGGAAATGACAGTATTCAGCTATTTATACTTGTTCTTTTCTAACTCTCAGTGGATCGTGGATTTTTTTACGCTCGTTTCT
Organism: Manacus vitellinus; assembly: GCF_001715985.3. Taxonomy (NCBI): domain Eukaryota; kingdom Metazoa; phylum Chordata; class Aves; order Passeriformes; family Pipridae; genus Manacus; species Manacus vitellinus. Next base: position 82,230 of record NW_021938885.1, read on the forward strand.
TCAGGGGTGAAGGAGAAAATTCTTCAGAATTTGGGGAGACAGTGGCTTAAGGGGTCTGAACACAAAAGCCTCAACTATGGGGAGCTGAGACCTGGAACAGAATTTTTGTTTTCTGGTGCAAACTGTGAACTTTGTCGCATCTCTTTAACAGCTTCTTGTTGGAAAAACAAAACCAAAAAAAAAAGTTTGTGGGCTTTGCTGATAGCTCCTGAAACAGCTCCAAGTACAGGGCTTTGTGTGGTGTTGGTTTTGATCTGGCACCAGAGGATTGTGATGGGAACTGTGAGGAAAGGAGGTCACACACCTGTGCAAATGAATTCCCCTTCCTGCTGGAGCCGCCCGGGTTGGTTTGCAGGCAGCTGTGTCTCAGAGGCTGCCCTCAAAGCAAAGTTGCTGAAACGTGTAGGAAAGCTTAATATGTGTGGAGTGTTGATGTTATAATGGTGAAGCTCGGTGTTTTGGGTACCTTTAAGCAGAAATATTTGCGTGGTAGTGGTAGAAAACAGGCACAACACTCCGGTTTTGCCCCGTTTCCTAGGACGTGTTAGGAAATGGCAGTTGTCGGTGTGAAATTCCAGAGTTTGTGGGCTCTCTGCACTCAGGACCTACTAGCCTTTAACTTGGGCTCGGAGATTTTTCAACCGTGCTTGAACGTGAGAGTGGAAAAGGAGTTTGTTAAATTTCTGGGGCTCTTTTTTCCCCCCTCAGTTAGATTTTGCAGCCAAAAGGATGGAACGTTTGCGTGGAAATTGGCGCCGAGAAGTGCTGACAGCTTCTGGGCCGGAGGAAATCTGCCTTGGTGGGGCTTGGGTTGTTGCTTGTTTGTTTTGGGGTTTTTTTTAAGTCTTTAGAAGTGAGGAAGCTGCACTTCTGTGCCCTGGCTGCTCACTGGATGGAGCCCTTGGAGTGCCTTGTGCGGGGAAGATGTACAAAAAATTTGGGCAGATGGTGCAGGAGCAGGAGAGGAGATTCCCCCCTGCTCCCCCCCTTAGCCTTTAGCAGGAGCCTGACTAGGTGTGAGCAAACAGCAGCTTTCCTTGCACAACAGGGATTTTTAGCAGCCAGTAGTGCCCTGTAAATCTGGAAGGCAAAATCCCATCTGTCCTTTCACCCTGGATGGAGTTGGGATGGGAAGCTGAGCAGTTCTGGTGAAGGCTTGGAATTTCGTGCTGGTGTTCCCTGGCATGAGTTCTGACATGGAATTGATTTCTCATGGTGACTATTTGTGTTACACTGTTAACCTTTACTACCAAATACTAACTCCAGTTTGAAATATTCGGTTGGCCTGAGCTCAGCCAGAACTGAGCCTTGGCAGGGAGGACAAAGGGGGTGCACCTGGTGACAGGTCCTGCATAGCCATGGGAAGAATGGAAAACAGGCTGTGCCAGGGTTTGTTCAGCAGATGTTGTTGCCTGGTGTTTGGGATAACGTTTTGAAGGAAAATCACCAGCTGATATTGGTGAGGAAAGCTCGGGGTGATGGGTGCTGTTGATGGTGTCCAGGATGCTGTGACAGTGGAACTGTGTTCCAGAGTTTTCCCTCTGTGCAGAACCAGGCTTCTTGGACCTTGACAGTATTCCCTGTCATCTGCTTAGTCATGGAGTGGCAGGATTTCCCAACATGTGTCTGTAGAAATATTGGTTGCATAAGTAGAACATTTAATCTCAGCTTACAGGCAGATTCACTGTGTAGTACAGTTCACATTCGACTTCCCACAGCGCTCTGTATTCTTGTGGAAATAAATTTTGATTTTAGTTAGGCCTGAATGGTTGTAATTACTGGAATACGGAGTTGATGGATATACTTAATGTCCTTCCATCACTGGACTGAAAATTCTCTGTGACTCTTTGTTGGCAGTTGAACAGAACCTGCTTCTCCAATCCAATCTTACACCCAAACCAGCTTCTGACTCCATCCATGTTTTCCTGAGATTTTCCCTCTACTGTTCCATAACCACCTTTAGGAGCTGGAAGGAAATCTTCCAGGCAGCTGGGGCAACGGGCTGTGTTGCTGTTCCAGAGGGAGTGTTGAGTGGAAAGGGCCACATGAAGCTTTTATTTACAGAAGAGATCAGTGCCATGTGCACCGAGTGTCACCTCCTTGGAAGTCCCTTCTCAAATCCAAAGGTTTTGCACAGCGTGGGCTGGGGGCTGATTCCAGCAGAGCTCACATCCTTCTCCATGACATGGTACAGACAGGGTTGTGTGTAGAGCACTTGTGTTGGGCAAGGGGTTGTTTTTTCCCCCTTTAGTTTGGTTTGGTTGTTGGATTATTTTGTTGTCGTCATCGTCGTTTTTTGAGGGGCAGGCTGGATTCATCAGAAATCTGCTTTTGTGAAGGAGAAAAGGAAGTTTAGGTGTGGGAAAGAGAAAAAAAATCATTACAAATGTGGGACTTCCCTTTTGCAATCTCAGATTTTGGGCAAAACCTTGGTGAGTACTGATGGCAGCTGCTCCTGCAGCTGAACCCTTGACAGACACAAGTTTCCTGGTGCAGCTCTGACCCTTGGATGGGGACCAGTGACCATGTTGGGAGAGTCTAGAATTAAAAGGGTTTTTAACTATTAGCTCTGTATCGCTCTCCTGAGTTCTGCTGCAGAGAAAATGTTTGCTGTATCTCCTAACGATGGGGGTTTGGAGGCACTTGGGTGTTCTCAGCATGTAAAAATGCCCTGGATCTGTTAGACAGAGGTGGTGAAGCAGAAGTAGGAAGGAAAAACTGGTTTCAAGTGCCTTTGGGTAAAACCTGAGATGTTCACCATTAGGGCTGAGAACAGGGATGGAGAGCAGTTTTTACTGGGGAGGCCCTGGCACAGGTTGCCCAGAGAAGCCGTGGCTGCCCCATCCCTGGGAGCGTTCAAGGCCACGTTGGACAGGGCTTGGAGCAACCTGGGATGGTGGGAGGTGTCCCTGCCCGTGGCAGGGGGTGGAATGAGATGAGCTTTAAGGTCCCTTCTAACCCAAACCAGCCTGTGACGATTTGTGACGTTTCTAAAGGCATTTGAATTTGTAAGGGCCCAATGTCACAGCAAGCACCAAAAACTGAGATCGAGTGAACTGTACTTGGGAATTTTACTTTTTAAGGGATTAACTTGTTCACATAGACATTTCAGGCAGTTCTGTTATCTTGCCAAAACATATTTGGAGACCAGCCATCAGCTAAAAAGGAAACCACCTGTACAAGCTAAAAAGGAGTGCAAAGGCCTCAGGGTAGCAGCGTCTGTGATGCTTTTTGCTCTGCACAGGACCAGAAACATCCAGCTCAGATTCCTCAGGGTCATTACCAGGTGTACAATTCCGTGTTTGGGGGATTCTCCAAGCATGACCTTTCACACGAAGCTGGCCCTTCACAAAGCACTCGCTGAGGTTTGCGAGCATCTCTTTTGTAGAGCTCAGAGCCAGCAAATCATCGTCTTGCAGGCCTTTATCCGAGGGCAATACAAGCTGCTTTCAAATATTAGTAGACAGTTTTAAACACTCCTGCTGCCTTTACATAGAGAGTTTTAGTTGGTTATACTTGGGACAGTTTGAAGTGGGGGCCTGGAGGACCTGCCCTCCATGTCTGCGAGAGGCGCGAGCGGGTTTGCGCGGAAGCGAGGAGTGTGATTTAATGGTGGGGTTTAGACTTCTTTTATTATTATGAAAGAGGTTGCAACGGCTGTTTCAGATCCCAAAGAAGAGAAGGAAGAGGAGGAGGTTTCCAGCGCCCTCAGCCATGGCTCTCCCGTGGGCACGGCCCGGCCCAGCCGGAGCTGGCGCAGCAGCAGGTCGGCCACGGTGGCCCGGCAGCGGGACACGGAGAACTCCCGCGCCTCCAGATCCAAGACCGGCTCCCTGCAGCTCGTCTGCAAGTCCGAGCCGAACACGGACCAGCTGGAGTACGGTACGTGGCACCGAGTGCTGGGGGCCAGGCAGGCGCGGGGAGCCTCTGGAGGGAGCTGGCTGTGGCTGGTGCAGGTGCAGTGCTGCTTGGTCACGGGTGCCTTCTGCCAGCAGCACTCCTGGCTCTGAATGGCGACGGCGGTGTCGTGAGACAGATGAGCTCACTGCAGCGAGCACACGCTGAAACCTAATGGTGACTTTTCCTTTCAGAGGTCACAGAAGAGCATCAGTCTCCAGCTGGAGTCAGGTAGGACGCTCTTGACTCTGCAGTGTTTCTTCTGATTCGGTGTCTCGCAACAGGGGGCTGAGTTGTTTGAAAACAAATGCCTGTGTGAAATGTTCTGTGGGACAGGCAGCAGCTCTGTCTCGTTCCACCCTGGGCCTTTGCATTTGCAGTGTGGGCTGCAGGGCTCAGGAGATACTGTGGAGGAATGGACAGTGAGATTGGATGTGGGCATTCCACTTTTATTCCCGTAGGAGCAGATGCCGTAGGTGGGTGGGTTCAGAAGAGGACGCTGCTCTGCCTGGCCTGTTTTGGTTGCCATCATGCTCCTTGGTCGGTGCAGGCTTTCCCCAGTCATGCTGGATGAGGAAGTGCTGTGGAGTAGTGTCTTTCCCATCCTGGGGGCTGGTGCACGGGTACTCTGCAGTAGTGGTTAAGCTGGTGCTGCCAAAGTCCTCTCTTCTCCTTTTCTCCCAGCAGTGATGATGATGAGGAGATGCTCATCAGTGAGGAAGAAGTTCCCTTCAAAGATGATCCCAGAGATGAAACCTACAAGCCCCACCTAGAGAAGTATATTGGATTTTGTACTTACTGGGGGTTTAGACCAAAAAAAAAAATGGACATCTTAGCTGGATGAACTTACTATGCCCCAAAGCACCTGAGCAGGTTGCTCAGGGGGAATGGTTCTAAATAGTAGAATAACCAGGACTGTTCTTCTCTCAGGGACTAAAGCCTTTAGAGCCTTGCTGTCTGCCAGGTTTTTCCTTAATCCTTGTTCATGCTTCCGCTTAGAAGTGAGACTTGAGAAATAAGCCTGAGCTTCCATCCAGTTTTTGCTCAAGTCTTTATGGAAAGCAGGCAGCGGGAAGAGCATTGGAGTAATATGTTGTGTTTGTGTCTTTGTAGGGAAGCACCAAAGCAAAGGAGAAAAACTAACAAGGGGAAGGAGGAAAAAGAAAGGCAGAAAGAGATTAAAGTGGAAGTGAAAGAAGAGAATGAGTTTCAGGAAGATGAAGAACCGCCAAGGAAGTGAGTAAACTGTGCAGTTACACCTGACAGTGTGTGTTGTTTATTTTGCATTCTTGCTAGTGTACAGCAGTGTTTTGTTGCTGGTTCCCCCACTCCTCCTCCTCTGGGCCTGAGAGCTGATGGGGCAGCACTGTTTGTTCTGCTTCCTCACATCTCGCCCGTGTTAGAAAAATCAGAGTTGGGACTTAGGTTTAGTTTAAGTTGAGGGGTTTTTCTTCATCCTGTGGTTAATCAGCCTCCGTGGGTGTGACCACACAGCGGGAAACTCTTCAGGGCACCCTTACAACGGGTTTTGTTGTGATGCCTGAAGTGGATCAGTGTTAGAAATCCAGTGTGAGAGGGCAGCGTTCCTGCCGTGTGTTGTGGGGCAGACACAGGAATACCTTGGATGTGCCTGTGTGGTAAGCGTCCTCTTTGTACATGTGGGACTATCCCAGAGCTCAGGAAAACCACTTAGGTTCCCCCTCTCTTTGGAGGAGTAAACCAAGAAGTTTACTGTGTTTTGCTCCCCAGAGTCTCGACACCTTTGGGTGTGCTGTCGCCGGGACTCAGCGTTGCAGCTTTCCTCCTGTCAGAGGAGGGAGATTGCTTTATGTGTCTGTCCAAACCATTCTTTGGGATGGTGTGAGGGAGAAAAAGAAAGAAAAAGGCGCTGCTTTTGTACCTCTCTGAGAGGTTGGAACAGCTGGGGCTCCCTCTGCTGACCTGCCTCGTGGGGCCACATGCTGCTGGTGCTGCTTCTCTTGTTGTTCCGAAGCTGCTGCTGCTTCACAGCAGAGAGGAGTGAGCAGGCTGGTATTTTGAGAACATTTCTGTCTGTTGGAGATCGCTTTTTGTGCCTTGAGGTTTTGTTGTTTGGATCAGACACCGCTTTTGTGTGTAATAAAACCTGTGCCTCTTCTGAGGGCTTGGCTTGAATGCTGAGTGCCTGTTCAGCAGGTTCCTGGCATGGGCTTGCCATCAATAAAGATGTCTCAGTAGAGTCTAGAAAATACTTCCATCAATCTGCTCCAAGTACCTCTGCAGCAGTGGGATCAAGCTGTGGCTTAGGAGGCTGCAGTTTGCATGTAAGCACAGGTCTGCTCAGACAGAGTCTAGATTTTTACCTTGACAGGTGTATAAGCTGCTGTCAGAGGCCTGTAAAATAGCTGCTGGATCATTAATCCCGTTCTTCCTGATCATGCAGGTTGGTGTTTTCCCATGGTATGGAATGTTCTCCAGCAGAGCAGAGGGAATAGGATGCACTGCAGGTTCTGGACTATGTTGGCACCATTACATGTTTATAAGAAATACATTAGGAAACGGGAAGGGTTGAGAGAGCAAACCACATGAAGCATTTATTTCTCTAGAATTCTCCTTCCTCTGAATCTGTTTCCAACTTGCACTCAGTTTTTTTTTCTAGATCTTACAGTTAATGAGGCAATACAGCGTAAACTTCGAAGTCTCTGCCCACTGCTAATGTAAGGAACCTTCTCTCAGTTCTGTTTCTGTATCCCTGTTACAGGAGGGGAAGGAGGAGAAAAGATGACAAGAGCCCAAGACTGCCCAAGAGAAGGTAAGTGATCCCCTCCACCCAGTTCTGTTCTACAGACTTGCTTCCCTTGTGTCCTGCACACAGATGGGGATTGTCCCAAAGCCATCTCTCTTGCACAGTCCAGAAATCTGCCTTGAAGAGAGTAAACCCCAAAAATAGCGTGCCTTGTCTTCCCTCCCCTCTTTTCCTTCCCCCTGTAGGTGTGGGTTTGATTTCTTCCAGCTGAACCAGCCCCCTCCCCACTTCTCAGTTGATCCCTACCCTGGCATTGCCCAGCAGTAAAGTTCTGGGAAATCTGGGTCTCCTGGGGTTTTCCCAGCTCTAGGGAGAGCCCTCAAGTAAGTGGCAGGAGTGGAGGTGGCACTTGGGCAGAGGCTCTGTCCCAACCCTGACAGTATTGGAGCAGTAATTCTTGGCTCTCATTTCACTGAGCTGTGCTTTGTTGTGCTGCTGCCGTGGCATCAGGGGCATCAGCCAATCTCTACCCCTCACAGAAACAGAATTCTGGAGTTCATATGATTCTGTATCGAATCTGTAGAGAGTCTTTATCTGTAGAATCACTCAATCACAGAAGCAGCCAACCACTCTGCCCCTTTCCTTGCCGACTTCCCAGGAAGAAGCCCCCGATCCAGTACGTGCGCTGTGAGATGGAAGGATGTGGCACGGTCCTGGCTCACCCCCGGTACCTGCAGGTTGGTGGAGCTTTTCCCGTCCTGTATGGCACATGTGAGGGCAGGGAAGGGCTGTTGGGAACAGGCAGTGAAGCCTCCACTGCACTGACACTCCTCCTTGACACTGTGTCTGCTTTTGCTGAGGGGCCGTCTGGGATGGCTGTGTCTCAGCTCTTCTCTCAGAGACTCTGCAAACTTTCACTCTTCCTTTTCAGCATCACATAAAGTACCAGCACTTGCTGAAGAAGAAATATGTGTGTCCTCACCCCTCCTGTGGTCGGCTCTTCCGACTCCAGAAGCAGCTCCTGCGACATGCCAAACATCACACAGGTACAGGGCGGTGGGAGATGGGTACAAAACACCTCCTCAGGTCAGTGAACAGAGAGGGGGGAAAAGGAAAAGCCTCTAGGATTTCTGGGGAGAGTGAAGCCAAGTCAGGTGGCATAGATTTGCAGGAGCAGCAGGATATTACTGTCTTCTGGATTATCATCTTTTGAGGAAGTGAAAGAAGTAAGACTATAGAGGCTTTTAATTCTCCTCCTGGCAAGTATCACTCAGGGGTTCTGTAGAGGAATAAACATCTGCATATAAAGACTCTACAGATAAAGTCTGCTTTATCCTAATTTACCAGTCCTTCAGTGTTGGTCAGAGTGGATAAGTAGCTCTCAGAAGAGTCTTAATCATGGCTGGCCTCTCCAGATCAGCTGCTGCGCTGCCTTGTGGGGCTTCTCCTTGGCTGTGCCTGCTGGCCTCCCAGAACTCCTAGTTCTGCTCCTTCTCAGGCAGCTTTACCTGCACCACGTGGGAGCTGGGAAAGGGAGCAGGTCTGTGGGAGAGCAGTGCTGCAACTGCTGTTGCCTTTCAGATCAAAGGGATTACATCTGTGAGTACTGCGCCCGGGCGTTCAAGAGCTCCCACAACCTGGCGGTGCACAGGATGATCCACACGGGAGAGAAGCCCTTGCAGTGAGTACCCTCTGCCTGTGCCTTGCCCTCCTGCCCCGAGGGACCCCTGACACACCCGTTCTGGGGCTGCACCCAGAGCAGGGGCAGCTCTAAAGTCAGGGCTGGAGCCTGTTGCTGGTGTCCCAGCTCTCTAAACACACACGGTGTTGAGCTGCCCCTTGTCTCACCTGCTCCTCGGGGCAGAGCTGGGATTGTAAGCCCTCAGCAAATAAAGCCCTAACCGGAGCTGCAGTGACATTAGTGAGCCCCTGCTTGTTTCCCTGGGCTGCCTCCTTGCTGCTGCTGTCCCCACGAGTGTGTGGGGACGTCCCTTTGTTGTGACCTCCCCCTTCTCTGCTCCCAGGTGTGAGATCTGTGGGTTCACCTGCCGGCAGAAGGCGTCCCTCAACTGGCACATGAAGAAGCACGACGCGGACTCCTTCTACCAGTTCTCCTGCAACATTTGCGGCAAGAAGTTCGAGAAGAAGGACAGCGTCGTGGCCCACAAAGCCAAGAGCCACCCCGAAGTGCTCATAGCCGAAGCGCTGGCTGCCAACGCGGGTGCCCTGATCACCAGCACCGACATCCTGGGCACCAATCCCGAGGCCATCGCGCCGCCCACCGACGGCCAGGGCCTCCCGCTGCTCCCGGACCCCCTGGGCAGTGCCCCCCCAGCAGATTGCCTGCTGCTGAGCCCCGAGGGGATGCCAAAGCCCTACTGTGGCGGGGCAGAGCGCGTGAGCCTGGTGGCCGACGGCAAACTCTTCGTGGGCAGCGGCAGCAGCGCGAACCCGGAGGGGCTGGTCATGAACACGGAGATCCTGGGAGCCAGCACGGAGGTGCTCATCGAAGATTCAGACTCCACTGGTGGACCCTAGTGGCAGGGGGAGCACCTGGGTGCTGGGACAGTTGGGACTCTGTATTTAAAAGGAAAAAAAGAAAAAAAAAAAAGAGGAGGCACTTACTGAAAGAGAGGAAAGTTAAACAAAACTTACAATACTAGTAAATAACTGAAGGGTCTGCTCCCCTCCAGCGCGGATCACAGAACGTCCTCTTTCTCCCAACCACTTCTCTCTCTCCCATGGCCCCTTTGTGGAAAGGGGCACGTGCTGCCATTACCAGAGCAAGTTGGACTGAGCGACGGATTTCTCCAAGGGAGGGGGCACTGCCGAAACCCTTCGCTCTACCCCAAAGCAGATAGATGCCTTTCTGGCTCCTTGACGTGGCCCCACTGGCAAACTAAAAAAAAAAAAAAAAAGCGTTGGACGTGCTCTGGAGAAGTTTCTTAGGACTCCCTCTGCCCCTGGTCCCGACTTCTATGCACCGCTGCACTCTGGTCCTTGCAGTGTCCTCCTTCCTCCCGGGGCTGGGAGTTTGGCACTTTAGCCCCTCGGCAGGGTGAGCTGTGAAGCAGAGCACGTCCCGCTCCCACCCACCGCGCTCCCCTGCTCCAACCCTGGCAGGAAGTGGAGGGAACGCCCTGGCTCGTAGATCATGTTTGCTCGGAGAGGCCCGGGGGCTACAGGAGCCCTGCGTGGGAGAGGCAAGGAGGAGCATCCCAGTTTGACGACAGTAATTTGCACTTTGAACATGCTTCGTTTTTGTGTTGTGGTAACAAGATTCCTTATTTATTGATTAAAAAAGGGTCGGTATTTTTTAGTTCTGTTCTTAGGGGGTGGGCGTGGAAGGGGTTCAGGCTGTTTCCCAGTAGGCTCCGGTGCAGGGAGCACGGTGTGCCATTGTAACAGCAGCTGGGAGAGTGGCTGGGCAGCGCTCTGGAGTCAGATGTGTCTCGCAGCTTTTCCAGAGTAGAGGAGGGAGAGCCCCTGGAGAAGAGCCCTGTATGCAGTGGGAGTCTCTGCAGCAGCGTGTTAGCAGGAGGATGAGGTGAGTGATGGAACAGCTGGCTGTCGTCTCCCTCCCTCCCGGCTCCGGGTGAGCTCCTTGCATTAAATGCTCTGCAGCCTTTCGGGGAAGGATGTTGTTGGCCAGGAACTTGTTCTCGTGGCCTGGGACAGTCGTGAGCTGCTTGCTGCTGGGGGGATGTGGTGCTCCTCATCCGACTCTGCCTCTCCTTTCCAGGTCTAGACAAAGGCACAGGAGCAGGGACTGGATATGGTTTTCTCAGGCTTGTTTATCCAAGGCAATAGATTGACGTGGGACTAAGGGGCTGTCAGCTTCTCTCCCTGCCCCCATTGTGGGGGAGGGTGTTGTGTAGCCGTGTTCTCAAAGGTTCTCTCTTCTGCACAGACACCCCTGCTGTCCCTGAAATGTGGCAGGCCAGGTGTTGCCTGCCGGTGTAGTTAGGGCAGCTCTGAGCCCTTGGAAAAGTTTACATAGGATAAGAGGTGTCTGCTATGGAGACTTGGATTTTTTTTTTTGCTCTTCTCTGAGACTTTGTGTGGAGATTCAGTGGCCTTGAATTCGTAGTGGTTTTGGAAGAGGTGAAGAATAACCTGACTTTTTGTTTGTTTGCTTGTTGTTTTTTTTTTTGGTTGGGTTTCTGTGATTGGGAGCAGAGCTGAAGTGTCTCGTCCGAGCACAAGATCAGCTGAGTTAGTCTGTAGCACACAGCAGCTTGGCAAAACCGGGTACCTGGGGTCTAGGAAACCGCAATAAAACATGGAATTTAATCGGAAACTTAACAGGAAACTGACTCTGAACACCCACTCTGTCCCCTGTGCTGCCTGGAAATCCAGCTGTGGCCCAAACACGGTGGCTTTTGTTGGGCCGTTTGTCCCGGTTTGCCCTCTCCCTTCCCTCCTTACACGGATACCTTTGTCAGAGCAAGTCGAAACACTTCTGGCGTTGGGGCGGATCGTGGCGGAGCAGCTGGGTGTCCTGTGCCCTGGGCGTGGGCATCCCACGTGCTCACCCTGGCAGCAGCCTGGCTCCCAGGCCTGCCACGGGGTGAGGGCCCAGCACACCTGGTGGTGGGTCCTCTGGGACAGTGCAGGCAGGTCGGCGGTGCAGTGGTGTTTAAACTAAACCAGTTCCTTCAGCTGGGATGATCCAGTTTCTCGCTTGGATCACATTACTGTGATTTCCAGCTGGAGCTGCTTCTCTGCCAGCCCCTGTGCCCGTGGGAGGTGCGGGGCAGGCAGAGCCTTGCACAGAACACTAAGTTGGAGAGCCCGGGGATTACTGGTCAAGGGATGGCACTAAAATGCCTTTGGGTCAAAGGCTTGCTTGCCTCTGACTCAGTGCTTGGCACCTGGCTGGGAGCTGAGGGAGGTGGCCTGGTCCTGCGGCCGCCCCGAGCGGAGCAGACTTTGCCACCGGACACGTTTCTGGGATGCAAAATCAAACATCTCCTTTGCTTCCCGGCCGGGACACCTGATCCTGCTGCTCCCCGCCTCGTCCTTCCATGACACCTCTTGTAGCTCTCCCTTTTCTTTTTCTGGCCCTGGCCAGGTGTCTGTCTGTCCTCTAACCACAGCCTGCTCACCCCTGACGCAGGAGAGATGTGTAGCTCCCTTCCCACGCCCCTTTGAAGCCCTAAAACTGACACAGCCCTCCTGCAGCTCCTCCTCCCCTCGATGTCTCTCCTTCACTCGCATGCAGTTTGCTTCAATAAATTATTGTAGTAGTTTGCAATAAACTTTTTTGTATTTTTTTTTTCCCCTGTATTTATTTTTTTTTCTCCTCCCGGGGGAGGGGTTGGAGGGGACACAGGGCCCTTTGACCACTCTCGGGGCTGTGCCCAACATGGGCAGCACTTTGGGGGTCAAGGGCTGCCGGGGCCAGGGGCTCCCAAAGCTCAGCAGCACTTTCTGCAGTAGCCAAGGGGTGACAAAGAGGCTGCTGGGGGTATGGGGGCCCCCGACCAGGCACACTGTGGTACTTGTGGGAAGCTGCTTTTCAACTCCTGGGGTTTTTTTCCCCTCTTAATCTGGGTAATACGTAACCAAAATAAACATACTGAGGAAAAACCAACCCAACCCAGTGGGCTGTTTTTGTCTTGGTGCATACAGCTCATCTGTGGGCTGGCTGGTGTTGTCCTGGGGCGGCTCTACCCCATCCAACTTGGGGGGGTGAGTGAGTGGCTGCTGGTGGCTAGCTGCCAAGTGGGTTTGAATCGTGACCCTGGGCCAGTTTTAGGGACTCAGAACCAGACTTATTTTTTGGGCTCCCAAAGAGAGACTCAGAGCCATGTTTGGGGGGCTCAGAGCTTAAAAATGGAGACTAAATGCTTCATTTTGCAGTCCTGCTTAGAAACAGCCGTTAAATCCTGCTTTCAGGGCTTGAGACAGAGAGCGTGTCCCGTGTCTTTGGGCTCACAAAGAGAGACCAAGTGACGCATTTTAAGGCCTCAAAAACCAGTGACTAAGTCCTGTGTTTTGGGGCCCTGAAACCAGGGTCACTCAGCCAGTGCTTAGGCTCACAGAGAGAGACCAAGTCCTGCACTTTGGGGGCTTTAAGGCAGAGACTGAGTCCTGTGGAGTGACCAGTACTGAAGGTGAGAAATGGAGACTGAGTCCTGCTGGCCTTATGTGGCCACATTTAGGGCTGAGAAGCAGTGACTGAGTCCTGCATTTTGGGGGCTTGAGGAGAGACCACGTCCTGTCCCGCAGCCCCTCTTTGGGGAAGGTGTCTCTGGGAAAGAGGGGTTAAGCCTGGGGGACCAGTCCCATGGCTGTGGGGCAGTAAGAGGGCTGGAGGTGGCTGGGACAGACCCTTCTGCCAGGGTTTGGGTTGCAGCTCAGCTTTTGGCTGGTGCTGGATCTCCAGCCTTGGGGGGGGTCCCCTTGAGCCTCCACTCCTGGCCCTGCTCAGCCCCCACTGCCTGCCTGGGCTGAGGTGTTGAGCAACGTCCGGGCTTTGCTCGCCTCTTCCCGGCAGTGGTTTCCCGCTCTCTGGCATGAGCCAGAGGGATTAACGTGCCGC
>NW_021938885.1:98682-101117 GCF_001715985.3 Manacus vitellinus
GCTCGGGAATGGCCACCAGAAACAATGGGAAAAAGCAATCCATAATCCAAACCTCCATGCTCTGGCTGAGCAAGAGGCTCCAGCTCTCGGCCTTTCCCTGCTAGCCAGCCCCCAACGTGCCATAGAGAGTCTGAGCTGGATGGGATTTAATGCTGTTTTTCAGCTGCAGCCCCGAGGGAATCACCAGTGAAGTGATTTGGCGAGAACAGGGGCACCTGACAGCTGAGCTCCCTTGGTGCCAGGAGGCCCTTTGGACTTGCTTTGCCACAGGCTGAAAAGAAGTGATCTGGGTGGCTGGAGGTGACTGAAGCTGTTTATTTTGGAAACAGAAATGAAGAGTTTGAGAGGAAGATAATCGTACCCGTGTGGCTAATGCTGATGAGGACCCCATGCAATGGCCTCCTGCAAACTGAGGACCCACCAAAACTATCCAAGATTGTGCTTTGGGAAGAGAGAAAGGTTCTGCAGTGCTGGTGGGAACGGGGAAGGGGGGCAGAGGGCTGCGCTCCCAAATTGCAGCAGGGAAGGAGCCACCACAAGCAACCCGTGGATGTGTTTAATTTCAAAACAATAAATATTTGGGCTTAACGTGTAGTTGGGCACACTTTGTGGGGTTGGAAAGGTTTCAAGCCGACCGAGGCTGCTCCCTGACCTCAGGCATACCCACTTGGGTGCTGGCATCGGTGCTGGGCGAGAATGGATTTGCCCCTTGCCCACCAGGCCCTGGAGGCTGGTGGGGTTCAGTTGTGCAGCTCTGGCTCCTGGCTCCCTGATCCTGAGCCGCAGCCAGGGGGGGTGGATGTTCACCAACACTTTCCTTTTTAATAGCAGGAAAACCTTTTCCTCCCGCCTGAGTCAGCGGAAAGGATTTCCCCGGGTTTCCCCGCCGCGGCTTTGGCTGCGCTTGTCTCGCCCGAAGGAGCAGGTGAAAACACAGAGGAGGGGCTCCCCTTCCCAGGAAGGGCCGGGAGCCCTCCCTTCTTGCAGAAGGTGCCCCAAGCATAGCCCTGCATGAGCTGGGAGAAGGAGAACCCGTGTGGTTCACCTCATCCTGCCCCAGCGCAGCGCTCGCCAGCTGGCACCGCCGCAGTTGGTCCCCACCTGTTTCTTCCCCACTTCTTCCTTCATTTTTTTCCCTCTGTTTGGATCTTGTCTAATGGTTTCTCACCACAAGCGCCGCTGGCGGACGCTCAGCAGGACGGGCAGTGCCTGGGAAACAGGTTTGCCAGGAGAGGAGCCGCACCAGCCCCGAGAGCTCGGCAGTGTCCCGTGGCCTGGGGATGAGCTGCCCTCCAAGCCGAGGGGGACCGAGGACTGGGGGATTTGCTGTGCAACCTGTGCACGTGGAACACACAGATGCGGTTTGTAGAGTTCTCCCGAACCAGGAAATGATGGGTGTTTAATATCCAAGGAAATTTCGTGACTCTGAGCGCAGGAGCACAAAAGGAGGTGAGACCGGCACGTGCCTGTCACCAACATCCTGGCATTCAGGGCTGCCCTGGGAAGATGCTCGTGGAGCTCAGTGGAAGAACAAGCTCAGGAACGTTTTTTTGGCTGCTCCAGTCCCAGAGTTGCCACAGCACAGGGGTACCTCTGTCACAGTGGGAGCAGCACAGGTTTTAATTTGGCCTTCATTGCTTGCCTCAGTTGGAGCAGCAGAATCCTGAAGGATTTGCAGCCTCACCCTGGGCTGAAGCTGCGTGAAGTCTCCAGGAAAAGTACTTCTCAGGGAAACTGAGCTGTGGCAGGCAGCTGGGAGAGCTGGGGTGCAGGACCTGGGGTCACAGCCCAGGTGCCCCTTGAGACATGAGGCAATTTTGGGCTTCGAAGCCATTTTTGTGCGTCGTGGGCCACAGGGAAGGGGAGCTCAGGGGGCTGCTCCCTGCGAGCACTGTGGCCTAGACAGGGAAATGGGAGAAGCTCTTGGACCACGTTTCTCTGTCACAGCACATGAAGTGGGGTCCATGTAACCCATCAGCACCCCAAGTCCCATCACTGGCAGGTAGGGGCCATGGGGGACCCCAAAGGTGGGAGCACACCAGGGGCTCCCTGGGATGCAGTCCTGGTTAAAGGTGTGGGGGATACTGGGAGGGATGCCAGGGACGCAGGGTGGGGGTAAAGGGGGTACAATGGGGTATCCTGGGGGTGCAGGGTGGGGGTACAGGGACTCAGGAGTGCACAGTGGGGATACAGGGGCCACTGGGAGAGGTCCCAGGTGTGTAGGGTGGGGGTACAGGGGGTTCAGGGACACTGGGAGAAGTCCCAGGGGTGCGGGGTGTGGGTCCAGGGACTCAGGAGGTCATAGAGGTCCAGGGTGGGGACACCAGGGACCCAGGGGGTACAGCGACAGTGGGGTGTCGCAGAGGTGCAGGATGCAGGAGCAGCGACCCAGGGGGTCCAGGGACAGCGGGGTGTCGCAGGGGTGCAGGGCGGGT
>NW_021938885.1:101922-103837 GCF_001715985.3 Manacus vitellinus
CCCCGCTGCGGCGCCCCCGCCTCGCACCCGCCCCGCGGGCTTTTCTTATCCCTGCGTGCGGGGGAAGCCCGTCCCCAGCAGACCTTTCCCCGTTCCCTCTGTGCTGCCACCGAGCCGCCATCAGGCACGAAGGCCTAGAGAGCTGAGCGGTGCTTGGGTGCCAAATCCTGCCCCGGGGGATGGCAGCCCCTGGGGTGCCCAGGGAGGGGGCACAAGCAGGTGGGGGAATGCTCAAGGAGGGCACAGGTGGGTGATGGGGGTTGTCTGTCCCCCCAGGTGGGGGGCCCTGGGGTTGTCTGGGATGCGGGACCACGAGCACCCGTGGCAGGGGGGTTGGCACAGCGGGGTTTGTGACCCCCCAGCAGCCCTGTGTTGGCCAGTGTGCTTTGTCCCTGGGGCAGGGGGTGCTGGGTGCAGCAGAGTGCCAGACACCCTCCTTTGTCCTTCTTCCCCCAGCAGCCTTGGGGGCTGGCGGCGACCCTCCCCTGCCCGGGGATGTGGGGACAAGGGACCTCTGCGGAGAGGGGGCTGGGGGCCAGCTTCTGAGGGCTATTGTTGCCCAGGGTGGAGGACTGAAAGGGAGATTGTTCTGTCTCTCCCTGGGTTGCTGGGGATGTTGGTATTTTGGGTCATTAAACAGCTCTGATTTGGGGGGGTCGCGACCCTGGCAGGCCCTGAATAGCTATTGTTCCCTTTCTTCCCCTGTTGAATGGGAGGCCGGCTGGCGGCGCGGGGCTGGGGGAACACACAGCATTCCCACACTGCTGCCTGGGGACCGCCAGATGCCGCATGCCACCGCCGGATTAGGATAAATCACCCTCCGGCCGCTTTGTGCGCCCAGCGCCGGCGGCTTTTCTGACCTGGGTGCTCCTTCGCAGGACAGGGCCGGTGGCTCGGCTCGCCTGGGGTGTAGCTGTACCCCACGCACCACAGCAGGGTGCTGACAAACACCTTCTCGTTTTTAGCCCGCTAGTGTGCGAGGCGTGGCCCTGCGGGACCGGCGGTGGTGGCTGCTCCCTGCGGAGTGGTGGGGGTGAAAAGGCACTGAAATTCTTGCAGGCTTTGCAGGACACGTGGTGAAAAGCCGAAGCAGCAGGCTTGTTATTTCTTCTCTTTGAGCTTTCTTGTTCCCAGTGCTGGCAGCAGGGCTGAGCCATGGGGTTCTGCACGGGGATGTGGAGGCAGCGCTGCTCGGGAGCTCATCCCACCTGTTACACAAACACCTCTAGAATGACACACTCAGGATGGGACTCCAGGGCTGAGCCTGGCCGTGTTCAGCCTGCCTTGCCATTCCTTTAGACATCCCAGAGAAGAAGGTTTTCTCCTCATTGTAGGAGTTTCCAAAATCTCTGTCCATGCTTTGAATGTGTCCTAGTTGACTAGGAGTGCTGGGAAAGGAAACACCTAGCAAAAATATGGATGCAGGGCACAGAACCTTTGTGCTTTGTGTGCTCTCATCCCACTCCTGATGTTTGCTGATGGGGGAGCAGGAGCCAGGCACAGGGCCCTGCTCAAACTCCTTTGCTTGACCTCACGGGGATTTTTCCCTCTGCCACAGTTTGGGTTTTCATCGTGGGCCGGTTCGGGAGCTGCAGATGGTGGGGCTGGCACGAGCCCCGCTCCCCTGGGTGCATGAGTGCCCGTGTGTGCCACGGCTGGGGGGCTCGGAGATGACCCTGAAATCTTTTATTGAAACCTCTTCCAGTCTGGAGCTGAGAGGGAGACAGTGCCAGGCACTGCAGGACTCCGGTGCCCTAATGCCTGGTTTCCTCAGGCTCCCGCGGGAGGTCCCCGGGAGCAGGATGGAACAGCCAAACTTGTGTTGCCGTGTTTCCCCAGCGGGGCTGAGTGGCTGCGAGCCGGGGCTGAGAGGGCTGGGCGGGAGATCCGCCCTTCCCTTCAGCCCAGTCGCTCT
>NW_021938885.1:104839-110647 GCF_001715985.3 Manacus vitellinus
GCGTGCTCATCGCCTCGGGGTGAGTCCCGCCGTGTGCCAGCAGTGCCAGTGAGGGGGTGCCTGGGGGGAGGGAGGGGCAGTGCAAGCTTTTCCCCCTCCCCGGGGCACAGAGGGGCCCTGCCAGCCCTGAGCCTGGTGGGAGACAGACCTCGGCGCTCCCCAAGCTCCCGGGGCCAGGGGGCTCTGCTGGGCCCCTCGCCTTCCCCGCAGGTGTCTGGGGACTGGAGCGGGGACGGGGTGGCTCCTGCATCTCAATGGAGAGGCTGAGGCTGCTCTTTCTCTTGGAGGCAGGGGTTGGGTGAGGGACTGCGAAAGGCCCGAAGAAAAGCCATTCATGCCCCATGAGAAGGGGTCCCTCCAGACCCCCACCCACCAAAGACACATTTTTGTGAGGGGGTGGACATTTAATGAGCCTGTTTCTCCCCTTTGTCTGGCTCTGCCGTCAGCCTTCTGTCACAGCCTGGCCCCTTTCCTCTCCCTCTCCATCCTCCCCCTTCCCTCTGCTCCTGACCTGCCGGGAAACTTTCCCATGGAAGAGAACCCCAAGGGGAGGGGGGGGGAAAGAGCTGTGGCAGTGACGTGGCCATAGGAGAAAAGAGGAAAAGAAACAACAGACTGGCCCAGGGAGCAGTGACAAAAAGGGGCCATGAATGGAGATGCAGGCAGGGTTTCTAAAGCGCCAGAGAAAAGGCGGTGGTGGGGCAGGGGGGGCACGTTGCCCCATCGGGGGATTCTCTGTTTCCAGCCAGGGCCCGTGCAGTTGCTCAGGCAACTGTTGTCTGGCCCCTGGGCCCCGTGGGGACGTGGGTGCTGCCACCGCTCCTGACGTGGTCTCTGCTGGCTCCCCTCAGGGTCCCCACTGTCCCTGTGAAGAACCTCACTGGCTCCAGCCCCGTCAACCCAGCACTGGCAGGTGAGGATGGGGCCACAGCGGGTGCCTGTGGGTTCCCTGGGGTGGAAGGATAAACAGCCCCGGGGTAGGGGGCAGTTTTTGGGGATCACGTGGGGTTTGAGGCGTGGCTGGTTCCTCGATGCCGTTTCAAAGCCCCGTTTCTCCCAGGGATCACGGGGATCCTGATGAGCGCGGCCGGGCTGCCCGTGTGCCTGACACGGCCCCCCAAGCTGGTGCTGCACCCCCCACCCGTCAGCAAGAGCGAGATCCAGTCCATCCCCGGCATCTCCCACACCTGCCGCAAGACCACCAAGAAACAGGCCAAGAAGGGTGAGAGGCACTTTTGCTGCTTGGCCCCTGTCCCCCCTTCCCTGCCTGGTTCCCCTGTGCCCCCCATCCCCTCTGCTGCCCCTGGCAGTGGGTTTCTCCCTCTGATTCTTGCTCTCCCGCAGGTAAAACCCCAGAGGAGGTACTGAAAAAGTACCTGCAGAAGGTGCGGCATCCGCCGGACGAGGTGCGAGCGCCGGGGCTTGTGCTGGGATGTCCCCAGGGTGCTTTGCTCTGGGATGGGCAGCGGGACATTCACGACGCCCTGGGCCATGTGGGGATCTCCTCCCTTCCCGTGCAGGGGTGTCCCACCACCCCTCATGGCTCTTCCCTGTCCCTGTCCCCCCCAAAGAGGGGTGGCAGCCCAGCCCCAGGGGTGGGTGCTGGTCCCAGGGCAGCTCATCAGCCCCGTGTCCTCGGCTCTGGCTGCATCCATCCGTGTGATCCCTCTCCTCCCCTTCCGTGCAGGACTGCACCATCTGCATGGAGCGTCTCTCTGCCCCCTCTGGCTACAAGGGGCCCCAGCCAGCCGTCAAGCCTGACCTCGTGGGGAAGCTGGTCAAGTGTAGCCACGTCTTCCACCTCCACTGCCTGGTGGCCATGTACAACAACGGCAACAAGGTGAGAGGCCTCGGCTCGGCGGCCTGTGCTGAGCTCCCCCTGCTCTTGGGGAGCAGCACTCGAGTCCTGCTGCCCCAGAGGACTCTGACCTCCCACCCTGGACAGTTTAATTTTTATCAGCAGCAAGCAAGCGCTTTGGGACTGCTGAGTCAGAACCTGGGGGTTGCCCGGGTGTGTTTTCACCCCCACTATGCCCAGTTTTATGTGCTTGCTTTCCTTCCCAGGGTGAACTTTCATCCCCTGAATGTTTGAGCAGAGCTACCTGGAATCCGGTGCCAGGCAGCGCTTTTCCAGCCACAGGAGGGCTTTCCTGAGCCCGCTGTAAATTCCCTGACATTCCCTAGAAAATGTGTTCCACATCGCTTGGAGATTTTTAATATTTATTGTATTTCTCCCTTAAAAACAAACAAACAAACAAACCAAAAAACCCCCATGAAATCAGAGGTAGGGAAAGCAATGAAAAACTGATGGGGAAGAGAAACACAGACCTCAGGTTTTTGGGTGAAGCTGGGTAGCCATAGTGAATTCCCCCAGCCCTATCCCGTGCTTCCTGGGTGTTTTTTTGGTGGCTTTTATGGTTAAAGCAGCGTTCAATGCTGCCCAGGCTCTGGGTGTGGCTTGCAGACACGGGTTTCAGTGTGTTCCCCTCTTCCTGCTCTCAGGATGGGAGCCTGCAGTGTCCCACCTGCAAAACCATCTACGGGGTGAAGACGGGGACGCAGCCCCCAGGGAAGATGGAGTATCACATCATCCCTCATGCCCTGCCCGGCCACGCCGACTGCAAAACCATCCGCATCATCTACAACATCCCCCCAGGGGTGCAGGTGAGGCCTGGCCCCATGGCTGGGGTGGGTGTGTGGGAGATCCCCCGTGGGGCTGGCGGCCCTCGTTGCTGCTGTGTTACCCCCCCAGGTCGTGCTGCACCTCGTGCCTTAGCCCAGGAGGCTGCTTGTCCGTAAGGATGTTGTGGGAAGTCTGGGTTGTGTCTGTGTGTCCCTGTCTGCCTGGTGGCAGGGGGATGGCGGCAATCAGTGTCCACTGAGGCTGGGGGGGGGGGTTACCTTGTGCCCAGAGCATCCTTTTGAGCTCCAAAAGGGTTTTCTTCTCCCACTTGCCACATTGCAGGGACCGGAGCATCCAAACCCTGGGAAGAGCTTCACGGCCCGTGGCTTCCCCCGGCACTGCTACCTGCCAGACAGCGAGAAGGGCAGGAAGGTGAGGGGCTCACCTGGGCAGCTCCAGCTGGCCAAGGCGTGTTGAGGGGGAGTGTGGGGAAAAATGGACTTGCTCAGGGGGAGGTTTTCCCATGGAGAACCTTCCCGTGCACCAGGGGGAGCTCAGCAGGCTGGTCCCTCTGTTTTGGCTGGGGCAGGACCCTGTGCTGGGATCCTGAGCTCCCTGCAGGGCTTGGCTGTGAGTTGCCCACGTTGCCAGGGCACACCAGGATGATCGGGCGTGCCTTGAACAGGAGGGGGTGCTTCCCCACCCGGTGTTTGCTTTGCTGCCTGACCCCTCTCCCGCCCCCACAGGTGCTGAGGCTGCTGCTGGTAGCCTGGGACCGGCGCCTGATCTTCGCCATTGGGACCTCCAGCACCACGGGAGAGTCGGACACGGTGATCTGGAACGAGATCCACCACAAGACAGAGTTCGGCTCCAACCTCACTGGCCACGGCTACCCTGACATCAACTACCTGGACAATGTCCTGGCCGAGCTGGCGGCCCAGGGCATCACGGAGGAGAGCCTGGCACAGGAGAAGGACTGACACCGTGGTGAGGAGGCAAGGAAAGGGTTGCCTGTGCTGGCACCCACCAGGATAAAGCTGCTGGAGAAACCCGCCTGGGGGCTTTTTGGGGTGCACCCGGAGCCCCCCGCTCCCAGTGGTGCCCGCGCGGTGGGAGCATCCCCAGGCTGGCCGGGAATGTGGGAGAAGGTCCTTTTGGCCGTCCCCTTCACTCCTGCGGGGTGGGAACCTCCCCACACGCAGCTGTGGGGCTTCAGGCTGGCGTGACCACCCCTCTGGATGGTGTGCTATCCTTGCTGCCACTGTGCTGAGGGCTTGGGGGGTGCCAGGCTCCCCTCCCTCCTCATCCACACCGGTGCCAGCCTGACCCAACTCCCCTGACACCCTCCTGGGGCTGGGACCTGGCCTGGGGCGGGAGCTGGAGCCGTGGGAGTCCCCCTTGCTCTGCCTCGTCCCTCTGACGTTTGTTTGTTTGTTCGTTCTGTCCGGTACCTTCCCTCTGGTCTCCTGTGTCCGTGGAGGTTGGGGGGGCCCTGGGCTGCCCCCCAGCCCTGTGCCCTCTGCTCCTCTTGGCTGTGTCTGAGCTGTGCCCTGCAGGGTCCCCTTGTCTGGGCTGCCCCCACCTCTGCATGCCAGGGAGGGGCTGGTGGGTACTAGGAAGTGGAGAGGGGGGGACAGTGATGGACATTTTCTGGCCCGTGTCCCACCCCCACCACAGTGGGTTCCTTGAACTGTTCGTATGGGGGTGTCCCCGCGTTGAATTTCTATAATACCTCGAATTTTGGGGTTTTGTCATATATATGTACATATAGGGGGGCATTTTGGGAGGCAGCCTGAGGCCTGGGAGAACGTGGTGCTGCAGCCAGACTGGGACTGGGCACGGTGGTGCTTGGGGATGGGACAGGGGCTGTGGAGACCCCCCACCCCAACAGGGCTCTGCCCCACAGGAGGGCTGTTACCTGTGGGTCCCCATAGGGCCAAGGTGCAGGCAGGGCTGAGAACTGTTCCCCTTGCTGCCCCCAGAGAGGCCTTGGAGGGGCTGGTGAGGGACTGGCATGGGCTGGGGCGTGGGTAGGAGAGTGTGTGTGATGGGGGGGTGGGGGAAGTGTGTTCTGTGTCATCTTGGGCTCCCCGGGCCTTTGGGTGACCCGGGCTGGCCGAATGTGTCCCTGCCCAGGGGGGTTAGGATGAGATGGTCTGTGAGGTCCCTTCCAGCCCAAACCAGTGTGGGATTCATAGGGCCTCTCAGAGCTGCCTGTGCCAGGGTGCTGGAGAGGTCCCCACAGTTTTGAGGGCTGCCACGGGGGCACTGTCCCCACTGCTGGGGTCTGGCTGCCCACAAGACCCCTGGGCTTGGAGAGCAAGAGTGGGGGGCAGCACCTACCACTGCCCAGGCTACCCCCAGCCCTGTGCTGTTGCCCCCTGGGGGAAGGTGGGGCCTCCCAGCCGGTTTTGTTGCATTCCCCTCCTGGTTTGCCCGGGGAGGGTCACCTCGCCCTCTGTGCTGGGGACGGTGGTGCGGGAAGGGGGCCCATCCTTCTGTGCATCGTTCTGTTGTCGTTGCTGTTTTCCCCCTCCGTGGTCCGGGGGGGTCTGTCACCCCCGCTGGCCACCCCGTGGAGGGGGGTGGGGGGTCAATAAAGCGAATGGCAGGGGACCCTCGTGGTCCCTGCACGGCCTGGCCTCTCTGTTGTCTTCTGTCAGTCGTCTGTGTGGCCAGGTGAGCGAGGGGCACTGTGGGCAGGGCCAGGCACCCTCGTCCCCCTGAAGCCCCTTTGCACCCATCCGTCCCCGGCCATCCTTAGCCTGGGTTGTTATTTTCTACCTCAAGGGAGAAAACCTCTTTCCCTGGGAACATCACCCCCCTTTTTGGGCGGCTCGGCCGCCCAGGGAGCTGCACAGCAGTGTGTGATTCCTCCCCCACGCCAGCCCTGGGTTTTCCCCGGTGCACACAAACCCCTTCTGGAGCTATGCAAAACCCTGCCGTGATCCGGGCAAGGAAGGGGAGGGTCCTCCCCCCCCACCTACTCCGCGGTTCCAGCCCGGTGGCTTTTATTGTGACTAAGTCTTTCCACGACGTGACTTTTTTTTTTTTTTTTTTCCTTTTTTAATGCTCTGTTGACTACACAGTCGGTTACTGGCTGAAATAAAACTGCTCCGTGGCTCCGTGCATGCGTGTGTATATCTATCCCGATAGATATACAAAGCTGGGCGGCCCCTCCTCTC
>NW_021938885.1:111152-135175 GCF_001715985.3 Manacus vitellinus
CGGGTGAAGGGGGGCAGGCGGGCCGGCGGCAGCGAGCCCCCCGTGAAGAGCCCGGCCCGGACGCAGAATTCCACCTGGCAGCTGTCGCTGATGAGCGCCAAGTGCTGGCTGAAGCCCGGGGGACAGACCTTGGCGTGGGGGTCCTCGGCGGTGCCCTGGTGCTGCCCGGCCAAGGGGTTCCCTGCCTGGCAGCTGAAGAAGCCCCCGAAGGGCACAGCGTGCTGGGCCCCCGCCTCGTAATCCCGGCTCACACACACTCTGAGCTCGCCAAAGAGCTTCAGGGGGAAGTACCCCGAGGGACAGGACTGGGCACCGGTGACGGGGTTGGCGCCATGGGTGCTGAACAGCCCCCCAAAGAGGTATCCCGAGCTCGGGGCCACCGTCCCATTGGTGGCGCACCAGTAGGCGCTGAACTGCACCCGGGAGAGCCAGAAGACGTCCTGGCACTTGCGGTGGCAGAAGATGCCCAGGACGCACTTGTTGTGGCACTCCAGGTGGCTGTGGCCCTCCTCCCGCTCCTGCACGCCCAGCAGCACCGGGGTGTAGGGGGCGGGGCAGGAGAACGCCCCGGTGAGTGGGTTCCTCTGCTCCAGCCCCTGGCACAGGGCACTGGTGTCGGGCCCGGCCAGCCCCACGCACTCCTGGAAGACTCCTCCGAAGGTGAAGTTGACCACGGCGCCCTTGCAGGAGCCGTCGTCAGTGTTGGCATGGAAGTTGAAGTTGGGCGAGGAGGCGTCGGTGCAGCCCGGGTAGGTGTTGAAGGTGTAGTAGCGGCGGATGGCCATCTCCACCCGCCGGGCCAGCCTCCTCACTGTCGGGGTGGGCAGCTCTGGCAGCACGCTGGGCTTGATGAAGTAGTACAGGGGCAGCCCTGAGCGGTCGAGAGCCACCAGCTGGTTTTGAATCCTCTCCTGCCAGGTCTTGAGGGTGATGCCCGGGTAAAAGGGGGTCCCGCCGACGCTCTCCACCCTGGAGTGGGTGCGGTTCTGCAGGTACTGCTTGGTGAAGCCAGAGCTGACGTCCAGGGTCTCCTGGGTTTCCGCGCTGACGATGCTGTGGAAGGCCGCGCCGGCCGAGGCGGTGACCGCGCTCCGTGAGCCCCAGCTGTCCTGCAGGAAGGTCACCTTGACCTGATCCTCCTGCACCAGGCTGGCTCCGGCGTCCACGGAGGTGACGGCATGGGTGCCGTAGTCGAGCACCAGCACCTCGGCCAGGAAATCGGCCATGCGTGTCTGGTTGTTCTCCAGGTGGCTGGCGATGGTCAGCAGCAGCTTCTTGAAGCTCGGGTCCAGGGCTGCCCCCGGGTCGACCTTGGCAGTGTAAACCAGGTTCCTGACCTGCACCCGGGTGGTCACGGCGTGGTCCTTCACGTGGTGGGTCTTGGTCCGGCAGAAGTCGTAGGAGAACTTACCGTTGATGGAGGAGAAGAGGGACAGTTCCAGGTTGATGGAGGCAGAGGTGAGGCTCCGATAATCTTTCCAGGACTCGATGATCTCAGAGTGGATGTCCAGGTTGCTCTGCTTGACAGGGATAGTGAAGATCTCATCCGGGATGATATAAGATCCGTCTTCTGTGGTCTTACACAGCGAGTAGCCCAGGTTGATGACTCTGCCCATATCCAAATTTCTGAGGTTATCCCAGCCCCCCCCTGGCAGCACCTCCAGACGTGAGAGATTCAGGGCCTTCCTGCACTCCAGAAACCCCAAAGAGGGGGAGAGCTCCTGGGGCTGCTCAACGCCTCTCACCCAAGCCGTGGGCACCCAGGCGAGCAAGACCCCCCAGAGCACCCATCCCATGGCTGAACTGGTGCAGAACCCTCCACCAGTCTGAGCGGGGAGGCGGGAGCTGGGGAAAGGGGCTGGCTGGGGGATAAACGAAAGGGAAAGGAGAAGTGAGAGCTGAGGCATGTGAGAAATGACAGTGGAACCGAGACAAGGGTGTGGGGAGCCGGAGGTTGAGGTGCACAGAGCTCGTTGCAAAAGCTCCCTTCCCATGAAAGCTGCTCTGCCATGGGTGGGACAGGGAGAAATCTGTCACTGCGCCCAGGGAATTTCACTGTGTAAAGCTCCCTCATCCAGTGCTTGGGTGACTCCCCCCTGCCCCTGGGTGGCCCCTGGTTCCTTGGTGCCAATGCAAGGGACCTGTCCCCAGCCCCACAGCCTTGGGGTCCAACCCTCATGGGATCTGGCCCTGGTCACACAGGCTTTGCTGCCGACTCCAAGGCTTTCCTTGGCAGCAAAGGCAAGGAGAGGAAGTGGAGAGGTGGTGCAGTATGGGGGACAGTGCAATGCTTGTCTCCCTTCTCTCTTGGGGAAGAGGCTGCACAAGACCCTGGGGCAGGCACCAGTGGTTCTGGAGGTCCCAGCCCATGGCACAGGTGTCTGGGCTCTCTGCAGCCTCCTCTATCCCATTCCTGTCCTTCCCCCAGAGTCTGCAGTGCTGGGGAAACCACCTCCTGCTCGGGAATGCTGAACCACAGGAACCTGGTGCCAGGGGCACTGCCCCAGCTCTGCCTGGGGATGCTGGTGAGTGGCTGGGCTCTGGTTTCAGCGGCACGGGGTACCTGCTGCACGTTTTGGGGAAGAAACAGTTGAAGCAGTTTGTGATGTGAAAGCCGTGACTCCTTCCACGTGGACGGGCTCACTTCCCCTGGTTTTGCTGGTTGGTTCCTCTTTCCAGGACAGTTCTGGCAAGGAGGAGGTTGAAGTCAGAGCTGTGATGGAGGTGGGGAGACCATAGATGCATCTCTCTTGGGCAGTGCTGCTGCCAGAGGTCCCTCTGAACTGTGTGACGGGCAAAAGCCCCCCATCCCTGGGGACATTCCCTGGGCTGTGGGGCAGCTGGATGGGAGCTGGGGTGGGACTCCAACTCCTTGGGGGGCTGCCCTGCCCTCCCTTGATTTTTCCTGCTTTTTCTGGGGGGATGTCCATGTATCAAGGGCTTTCTTGAAGCACTGAGTTGCTGGTCAGAGCAGCTGGACTCGTTTTGTGCCTTCTCTGGGGGTGGGGGAGTCTGGGGGCTGATGGTGTCACAGAGCAGGTGAGTGGAGGATGAGGGTGGTCATGTGGGTTCCCCCCCCAAAAAGGGAGGTGACAGGCCCAAAACGCCTGAAAATTCACATGGTGTGTGTGTGTGTAAAACACTGCAAACTGTAAAGTCCCTCATTTTTATATATACTGGGAAATAATATTAATGTATATATAAATTGATTTCAAAATAAACCCACATATCTGCTGTATTATAGACAGGATTTTGGACTATGAGAGGAACTCTGATTATGGATCTGTAGGGATTGAAAACACAAATAAAAGGGTTTGTGTACGTAAATAAAACAATAAAGGGCTCGGAAATGTAGGGGAAGGTGACCTGTAGGAAGGAACTGGGAACAGCTCTGCGTGTTCAGATGTTTGTTCTCTCTCCCCTCGCTGTGACTCCCCAAATCCGGGATCTGGGCCGGGATTTCAGGGGGGGCTCTTTAATTAACCCGCGGCGGCTCTTTGCGCTCAGGGCTGCCGTCTGCTGGGAACCCCCGGCACTGCAGCTCGGGAACGGGAGCGGGAAGGGAATGGGAGCGGGAATGGGAGCGGAATGGGAATGGGAGCGGAGACTGGGAGTGGGAATGGCACGGGAATGGGGGAGTGGGAGCGGCACTGGGAATGGGAACGGCCCTGGGAGCGGGAGCGGGAATGGGAGCGGGAGCGGGAACGGGACCGGGAATGGGAACGGGAATGGGAGCGGCACCGGGAACGGGAACAGCACCGGGAATTGGGAGCGGGAGCGGGACTGGGAATGGGAGCGGCACCGGGAATGGGAATGGGAGCGGGAATGGGAATGGGAGCAGCACCGAGAATGGGAGTGGGACCGGGAATGGGAATGGGAACAGGACTGGGAATGGGAGTGGGAGCGGGACTGGGAATGGGAGCGGCACCGGGAATGGGAGTGGGACTGGGAATGGGAGCGGCACCGGGAATGGGAACGGGAGCGGGAATGGGAACAGGACCGGGAATGGGAGCGGGAATGGGACGGGGAGCGGCACTGCCCGGGGATGAACCGAGCGGGGCTGCCCGGGCACGGAGCGGGGAGTACGGGGGGCTCGGTGTCTCGGCTGAGTCTCGGTGTCCCTGATGGGTCTCGGTGTCCCGGTGCAGGGATCGGTGTCCCGGAGGGATTCCCGGGAAGGTGGCGGCACCGGGAGCTGAGGGCTCGGGGCACCGGAGGCTCCGCTCGCCCACGCAGGTCCCGGGGCGTCACTGTCGGGGGGATTCTGTAGGGGACAAAGGGGACATGTTGGGGAGAGAGTGGACATTTTGGGGTAAGAATGAGGGAATCGGCGGTGGACAGGTAGGGAAAATCCCAGCCTGGATAAAATGGATTATAAAACCCACCTGGGAAATCAGAGCTGTTCCAGCAGCTTTCCTTCCCGTTGCTCCCCAGGTGCTTTCCTTATTTTCTGGTTTTCAGAAAGGAGCGTGGTTTGGGATGGCACGGCTGTGCAAAGCTGTCAGTTTTCCTTAACTGTGCAGAGATGTCAGGGTCTGGAAGGCACCCCCGTTTCCCTGGAGGAGGATTCCCTGGGGAATGCCGTTAGCTGGGATCTGGCTCCTGCAGACCCTCCCCGGATGAGCCTTGGTGGGCTCTGATCCTGAGCTGGTCCTTGCACCCTCCTCACTGACTCCAGGAGCTCCCAAAGCCACTCTCTGTACCTGCCCAGCTCTGTCAGATCCAATGGGCTCTCCGGGTGTTTTCTCTCCTGCTCCCATTGAAATTTCAGCCTTTTCAGGTGACTTACATCCCCACAAAAATCAAATTGAGTTCCCCCCAAAAATGCACCACAAAATCCATTTTTTTATCCTTTATCTCTCAAGTTTCCCCTCCAGTTTATTTCTCTCACTGCAACAATAATGAATATCACAGAAATAACAACGGGAGGGGGCAACAAATGGGATGTGACTGCAAATGCTGATTTTTGTCATTTGGGCAGGAACTGGTCAGTGTTCAAAATGTCCAGGCAGGAGCAATCTGAGCACAGCCACAGGGAGACCCAGGGACTGGTGAGTTCAGCTCCAATATTGAGCTTGGATCTCCGGTATTTCAGTCCATGGGAGTTACAGGATAAGGGATTACTCACTCACAGGCTGGAACATTCCCATAAATATTGTTCAAGCCACCCTGTTTCAGCTGCTCTGAGTGATTCACAGAGAAAGCGAAGGAGTGTTCTCCTCGTGGAATATCTGGAGTGGTTGTATCCGAGTCAGATCCCAGGGGGTTTTTCCTCTTATGTCGCAACAAATGGAAGATAATGAGAGAACTCCTGAGAAATCCATTTACCTCCCAGCTGGAGTAATTTCCTAGAAGGGAACCTGACTTGGAAGCAGCATTCCAAACTTTTTCCAAGTCTGTTTTATCTCCCAGGTGGAGATGCCTAAAGAAGCAGGGGTGGAGTGTTCCTGGCAAAAGAAGAGCAAAATTCACGGGTGGTAGAAGGCTTAAAATGGAGGTCTGAGTGGAGGTGCCTTTAGGACACTTCCAATTCCTCAGTGTCACTGGAATGTTGGAGTTATCCCTGGTCACACTAAAAGCAGGAGGAATCATTTTATCGTTATTTTGGGATGCACATTTTGTGTTTTCTCTCTTTTTCTGACACCGTAGGGTGAAGCAGCAATTTCCAGCCTTTCCAGTGCTGGTTTCTGGAAGAGTTTTGTTCGTAGCTGGTGAACAAGAAACAGTAATTTGCTTCCCCGTGGGTATTTGATAATTATCTTCATTTCATATTCCAGAGAAAATGTGCCAAGGAGTAAAGTGGGAGCCTCCCTGAGGGAAAACCTGCCCAGTCCCACACACAGGAGGCTCATTCCCTGCTGGAATCCCAGTCACAGCCCCCAGACAAACGTGCAGTTTAAGGTCCCGCAGCCTGACCAGGACAATCTCCTGCATCTGGACACGGAAAAGGAGTTTTCCATTGAGACAGTACCAGCCCAAGAGGATTGGAAAGCGATGCCATTATTTTTATGTTGGCACATGGAGGAAATTCACTGGAGCAGCCAACACTCCTCCACCTCCATGGACAGCCCTCTGGGTCTGGGATCTTGATTTGTGGGTGTGAAATCTCCTCCCAGAACCCTTGGAGGCTGTCCAAAGTCAAGGAACCTTCCGAGATGGGAAGAGTTGGAGCGAGTTGCTACGGGAAAAGAAAATGTTGTGTGGTAGGGGCTAAAAACTTTGTTCTTCCCTTGTCCTGTGCTCTGTGCTCGGTAACAGGTCAGCTCCAGAAATGTCCTGGGGACCTTGGAAAATGATCCCTGGTCTGCTGAAAAGTGGGAAAATCCCATTGGCAAAATGCAGCCCCCTGGGGGGTGTCAAAAAGAGGCAGGACCTGGGTGTGTGAGTGCCTGAGAAATAACGGAGAGACCAATGTATGATCATCCTGTGCCTCAGGGGACAGGGGAATTGGCTCCAGCGAGGCCGAGGATCAGGGCGGACTCTGCACAGGGGATAATTTCTGCTGCCGGACGGGGAAGGGCACCTTCGTCCCCACCCCCGGCATGGGGACGGAGTAACATCTGCCTGCAGCTGGCTGGAGTTCCCGTTGGCTCTGGGCTTTCTGTCCACGGGCCGGGGATCATGGCCAGAGTCCTTCAAACCTGGGCAACAGTGGCCTTCACACCATCCCCGCAGCCCGTCCAGGGCAGGCTGCTGTCCATCAGCAGGTGGCTATGGAAGTGATGGTGTTTAGGGAATGCTGATTGTATTTCCCAAACTTTGGCAACGCGGTCATTAAAAAGAGAAAATAACAAGTCTATGGAAATGCCCCGCACTTGGGAGCTTGCGGCGCTCTGGGTTAAATCTTGGCTCTCTAATGTTAAAACTGTGGGCGAGGGGCGGTGCCCGAGCAGGGCCAGCGGCGGCCGGACGGGGCCGGCCCGGGGGTCCCTCCCCGCCGGGGTCGCAAGCCGCGGAACCGCCCCCGCGGCACGCGCGGCCCCGCCCTCGACCCGCCCAGGGCGCCGCCCGGCTCGCGCCGGCCCCCGACCCCCGGCCCGCCCAATCCAGCCCTGCCCGCCCCAAAGAAGGCCGCTGTCCCGCAGGCCCCCGCTCCACTTGTCCCCGGGAGGAAGCTCCCGTCGGGCCGTGACCGCGGAGCCTCCCACCCGCCCCTTCCCCGGCCCAAGCAGCGGCCCCGCCGGGGCTGCGGCGGCGGCGGGAGCCGCGGCGAGGGAACGGGGGCGGGGGCCGCGCTGAGGGGCGGGGCGCGCTGAGGAACGGGGCCGGGGCCGCGCCGAGGGAACGGGGGCGGGGCCGCGCCGAGGGGCGGGACCGGGCCTGAGCGGCCGGGCGGGGCCGCAGGGCCCAGGCGGCTGGATTTGGGCGGAGGCGCTCGAGTGCTGAATTGGGCAGCGCTGCCGGCCCGCGCGGTATAAGGGCCGGCGGGCGGGTGCGGGGGCGGTTGTGTGTGAAGGCTGAAGGTGCGGCCCGCTTGCTCCCCGGGCTGAGGATGGGAGAGCCGCCTTGGCCGGCTCGGTTTGTGCACCGGGGCAGCCGGGGGCGTTTAGGGGCGCGTTGTGCTGGGCAGCGGGGGCCGGGTGAGCCCGTTACCTGCCGGGTGCCCCCGGGGCAGCCGTGGCAGGGCTGCGGGGCTGTTGCTCTCTGGGTGTCTCAGGGTTTGCCTCGGAATCCCAAAGCCTTTCCCCGTGCAGGGTTATGAGGCAAAGACTGGTCTTGGTTTCTCGGTGCTGCATTAATGCTTTTTGCTCCTTCTCTGTCCAGTTGTGCCCTCCCTGGGGCTCAGCTCAGGTCCGTGCCCAGCGGCTGGTGGAGTGTGGCGAGTTGTGCTTCCTGCCGGGCGGGAGCTGCCTTGGGAAGCTGCTCTGTCCCCACGGCTGGGCCGAGCCCGGGAGCTTGGACAGGGAAGGGCAGGGCCCGTCCTGCCGGTGAGAATTGGGTTTGGCTGGGGGAGGATGGAATAGAGCGTGTGCCTGTTAACTCCAAGGAGAGCCAACAGCTGGGAGAGACCCCAAGCAGGTTTGGTGCCATGAGAGCAGCTTCAAAAGACCTCGAGTGTTGGAGAAATGTCCAGGAGAACTGGTTCCTTTTTTGCAAGGAAGCAGTTTGCAAGGGCAGGGGGGTTGCTGTGCTCTCTAGCAAAAAAAGGTTTCCTTGCTCTCTCAGCAGGATGTCGAGTGCCACCGTGTCCCTGCAGTCACCCTTTCTCCTGTTGGGAGAGCACGAGGTGGATGGAGAGGATCCCCAGGCATCTGCAGGAACAAGGGACTTCGATGACTCCAACTTGCCTACTGCAGCTGTAGGATGGACTTTCAAGATACCATTGGGAATGTGCCAGCTCTCCTGCTGGAGTTTTTTTATGCTGTATTTGAACACAATGAGTAAAACTAAAGTCAGGTCTGTTCTGGAGTGTGTTACACTTGTCCTTCCCTCTGTTTATTTTCTGTTCTGGAAAGCACAGTCTGGGGTTCCTGGGCACTTCTTCTTGAATGATACTATGAAAATAATTTTGTACTGAAAGGGGACAGGAGTTTTCTGTGAAAGTTGAGATGTACAAGTAGGGCATGCGCAGACTGCTGCCATGAGGTAATGATCAGGCGGTGTTTGGCTGCCATTCAGGCATCACCTTATACTGCGTACTGGCCCCACGTAGT
This sequence comes from Manacus vitellinus, assembly GCF_001715985.3. Taxonomy (NCBI): domain Eukaryota; kingdom Metazoa; phylum Chordata; class Aves; order Passeriformes; family Pipridae; genus Manacus; species Manacus vitellinus. The sequence goes on from NW_021938885.1 coordinate 119,807, forward strand.
GTAATGTGGAACTGATAAAAATGGGGTGTCAGAGCTGCTGAGTTGAGCGATACTCATCCTACCACCGAGACTGTGTTGCTCCGCGGGGACGCCCGCTAAGCATGGGTACCGACCAGCTGCTGCAGATCGTGACAGCCCTGGCCTGTCTGTGTGGGTAAGCACAGTTTTTGATAGGAAGCAACTGAGAGAACAAACTTTTTAATATCCTTTTAGTGTTCCTTTAATTCCCCTTTTATGTTTATACTATTTTTCCTTTAGTTTCCCCTTTTACTAACCAATATCGTGTTATCTATAATACTGTGTTAAGATCCTTATTTTGTTTTCCCCTTTTTCACTAGTTAATACTGTATTAAATGCCTTTTTTAGTTTTTGATTCCTCTTGCTAAGTTTATTACTAGTATTATTCTCACTGTAATAAAAGATATTTTGTGTGCTTGAGTATTTTTGGCACTTGTCTTTATTCCGGACATGTATCCGAACGTACTGCTACATAAATTGGCGTAGTAGGCAGGATACATGGAGGAATAAGCAGTGCCCCAGGGAATTCGTTGGTGGAGTGCTCAGCTGACGTGTCCCTGTGTATTGGTGGGAGATCTTCAGGTGGAGTGCACAGCCTGGAGAGCCGCGTCCCCGTGTGTGTTGTGTAAAAGGGAGATTCTCAGGTGGAGAGCATAGCCTGGGAAGCCGCGTCCCTGTGTGTGTGGTGAACTCTGTGTGGGTGCCGTGAGTGCCAGTGTCTGGGTTCATATCTTATAATTGTTTTGTTTTAAAGTGGTTTTTGTTGTTCTTGTTGATTAAGTTACTATATGGGTGGCAATGCTTGTGTTTTATATGCTTTGTTTGTTTTTTGCATATGGGAGGTAGTTCTGAGCAATTAATTGTGAGTATACCACACTTCTTGAGACCTAGAATTAAGATTTGTCCTTTTTTGCAACTGTTGTTTATATGTACAACTTTGTTGTATTAATTGTAATAAATATATCTTGGGACGTAGAGGCAGCCAGGAGATAAGGCTAGATCGGACTTTAAATTTTTATTGTATTTGGTGTGGAGCGAATCAAAGCCTAGAAGATACCCAGTGGATTAGGTTTTATTGTTGTTTCACTCATAGATATGTCTTTCTGAGGATTCAGAGTTACTGTAGAGTGTGTATTTTGTGGTTGGTATATAAAGATTTTAGATTTGATGTGTATGTGTAGTTAGGCTTGTTTGTGATGTAAGAGCCATAGCTTGTGGATTGGTGTGTCTCATTGTGTTTAGCTTAAAAATTGAGAATCTTTTGTCATTGTTCTGTTAGTGAGAACATTAGTAGATTAAGATGAAAAAGTGGTTAGGAGGGTCAGCCGCAGGCGGCAATGAACCTAAGAAAGCTCCTCCCCGTGAATTAATAGAATTGGGGCAGGAGCCATAGATTACTTTGTAGAATAAGTGGGAAGCATGTACAAAGATTCCTCTTGAATATTGGGGGCAGCAGACCCCGATGGAGGTATTGCAATACTGGGAGCAGTTTACCCCTACTACTAAATCAAGCAGTCATCTGGAACAGGCTGGACGAATGGGGGGTGCACTGCTTACTGCATACAAGTTAACTGTGGAAAAATGCAAAAAACTGCAGGAGTAGCTGAATGCTCTAAGAGCCACTCAGCTGGTACAATGCCAGACTTTACTTGACCTTCAGGTCGAAAAGAACAGGGTAGAAGATAAATGTGTTACTTTAGCTGAGAAATATGCTGTGAGAACTGTTCGGCGCAGACAAAGGAAAATAGACCCAAGTGATCGGGGACCAGGGGTGCGAGCTATAATCACTTCCCCTGATTGAGATCCAGAGAAGTGGGATAGTAACATATAGAGTAGTAGTGATGATTCTGATGAGGACGATTTTATAGAAAATTCAGAGAAGTTATCAACATCAGATGAGTTGGCACACAGAGCAAGGGGCTGACTCTGTGATAATAGACGATGTTGATGCCACGAAGTTTTTAGGGTTAACTAATGATGTATATGTACAAAATGCCCTTCGGCGTTTAAGACGAACACCAGGAGTTGATAGAACTTTGGTTTCAGTTATTGCTGAAGGTCTCAGTGACCGTTTTACTAATGATGGATCATGGCAGGATGGAAGTTCATCCTGGGTAACTCTGCATCAAGCAATCAAAATATTAAAGGGGGAAGGGATGAAAATAGCTATTGAGCTGCAAAGCCCTGAACTTTACATGCAACAGCCTTTAATTCCAGTAATGCGAAACAAATTGTTAGAAGGCTGTCCTGTACCCTGGAAACCATACATTATTCCACTGTTAGTGTCTAACTCAGGGGCACCCATAGAAGAGATCATAGAGAGGTTGCAGCAACTTGGTGACCTTCCAGGCCTCCCACCCACAGAACAAAACCTTAACTTGATACTGTTGTAATGAGGAGGGGTAATATGATACCTCAAGTAAATATTAAGTTGTTAGTATTTGGAAGGGGGGAGTTGTTTGTGTTTTGTCTCCCACAGGACCCTGCTGGCTTCCAGCATGTTTGATGAAACCTTATCATGAGCGGCAAGAATTCTGGACAGAGATCAGTGAATGCTGAGCAGCACAAGACCAGCCCGAATATCACATGGAAGAAAAACATATCCTAAATATAATTAATTGTGTCTACTAACTTTTGCTAACTGGTGTAATGACTCAGTTATCGTGTACCTGTCTCTCGTGTGTCTTGTCCACACCTGATGTTGTGATTTATGTAATGAACAATGTCCTGGCCAGAGGCTGGGAGGCTATAGCTACCAAAGCCATGATTACTCCTGCATTAACCTATTCAGTGCAGGTCATGTATCTTGAATAACAAGATGGATTGGTTATTCTTTCCTGCATAGCAAGTCTCGTGTCCCAATAGATCCCTGGATCTACTGCTCCAGAGATAAGAAGGTTTATATTTCTTAGATGAGTTGCACCAACAATCTGTATGCTTCGTTTTGTATTACTGGTAAGCAACAATCAGAATTGGAATATTATTCCTGAACAGTGTGCTCCAAGTTGTTCTGGCAGCAGTGTTAAAGGTAAAGGCTAAAGCTAAGCCCTGGCTTCAAGAAGTGAAGGACATATGTGATGCCGTGTGCAGAGGGACTGCAATTGTACTTGGTTTTGTCTCCTGGGATGGGGCAGACGTGCCATTAAGGGGGGAAAGAAGACAATAGAAAACTATAAAACTTGTAACATCCTGAAGCCTAATGGTCATCACTGTATAGAATGATCTGTTTCTGTGCTATTCATGCCACACCAATGATGTTTGTGAAGATCAGGCAGAACGGTGTGGTTTGGGAATTCTAAATCAGACACTGATTGTTTTGCAGTGCTCATATTTGTATGTGTTTCATCCCGGTAGTGTTACAGCAGGTGGCAAGAATTATTTGGAATCAACAAATGACAGAAACCTTTTGGCTTACGAGTCTATACAAGAATATATGTGATTGTGAAATAACCATGTGTGAGGTGCTGGGCCTCGCAGAAGAAAAGCTTATGTTGAAAAGCTGGTTGGTAAGACTGCAAATGAAGGACTGATGTTTGTGGACCTCCCTATGGGCTCTGGCTCGCATCATGTTTACAATTTTCTTATGATGAACTGGTAATATTCTAGTTAAGTACAGAAATGATTTCACACTCAATGGTATAGTTAATATGAAGATGGATAAAATTCTTTTATAGCATGGAGGCAAGAGATAACCTGTACTATCACTCCATGAGGTGAAGGGGGATTGACTGCAGTCAGGGGTAAACTGGGGCAGGACGGTTTGCTCCCGATGAGGCCTGGAATCTGTACAGAGAGTGCAAGCTTTCTGTGGGAGCGGTTGGTGAGACCAGGATGTTGTCTGGTGTTGCATCAAACTCCAGATATACATTGCCTGTGATGGCTCCTAACAGGCCTATAAATGTGTGACTGGCAGTCAACCACTTCATACTATAAAAGATGAATCCAGACTATAAAATTCTGAAATGAGAAGTTCTGTTGTACTAGACTTTATATTTTGCAGAAATTCCTGAGATTCATTGTGTTGTCCGGGCCCATACGATTGGACACACCTGTTCACCTGTCTAAACTTAAAAACTAAGTCTGCCAACCGGGAAAAGATTATCTCAAGTACTGTTGACTCCAAGTAAATGACCACTGTAATCCACTTAGATCTCCTCACTGGGGATGGACATGATTATATTATTGTCTGTATTTTCACTGTTACTCAGTTGTTATGTTGTTTACATTTTTAGAAATGGCACTTCATTGATATGCTGTTTGAGTCATTCACCAGTGTCATGGTCCAACCATGGACCACGGGGTGGGATGGAATCCAACAGCCCCCAGGAGCTGGTTTCTCCCCTGAGGGTGCAGAGCAGCAGGGCCTTTTCCAGACCCAACTGTACCTTCCAGAAAGATATCAACCATACTTTACTTCTTTGCTGACTTCTGTTTTAGATGTCAATGTGTGGACCACCCTGGCCAACATGACGAAGATGGACGTGATATGTGTGTCCATGGTAACTCCCACGAGTCCTTTTCGCACCTGTCTGGTTGGAGTACCCATTGATAACTACTGGTGGGGAACTCTATATAATGAGACCGTGTTAGCAAACTGCAGACATCGAGGAACTCAACAACCTCTTTGGTGGTGCCAGGCATCGTGGCAAGTTAAAAGCAGAAAAGACGCTACTTGGTATACTAAGTCTTTAGCATACATGCATAATTTTCCTGCTTTACCCATTCAACCACAAGAGCTGGACATTTTAGGGACATTAACTGCAACTTGATACTTTTACCTAAGCTATACGTCAGGTACCAAGGTTAATGAAGGAGGAGTTGACATTTTTCCTAGAGATATTTACCAGAACGCATCAGCTTGGTGCAATGAGACTCTGCAAAAACGATTTATTCCTGGATCTGATGCAATAGGTCTCCCAAATGATCTGTTTCTCATTTGTGGACTAAGAGCATGGAAAGGTATTCTGGGAAAGGCTGTAGGAGGCCCTTGTACCTTTGGACAATTAACCTTTTTTCATCCTCGCAGCGTAACCTTGTCTAAACTAAGAAGACGCAGACGCAGCACACGGGGATTTACTCCAGACTGTAACTCTGATGTAGAGTTTTGGAATAAGGCTGAAAGAATAACTGCTAGTATAATATCTCAGATAGGGACTGCTCATGCTTTGGCTTCTTTAAATAAACTAAGATGCTAGTTGGCTAAAGAAGCTAATGCTACTTCTGCTGCTTTGAGTGCATTGCTCACAGATGTAGACTCTGTTAACATGCAAGTTTAGAAAATAGAGCTGCTATTGATTTTTTTGTTGTCAGCCCAGGGACATGGCTGTCAAGATTTTGAGGGCATGTGCTGCATGAATTTAAGTGATCCTTCTGAATCTGTTCATGCTAGCATCCAGAAATTAAAAGCCCTTACTCAACAATTACATGTTCATGATGAATGGAACCTCTTTGGTGATTGGAAATGAGGATGGCCCTGGTTACGAAAAGCGTTAATAGGCTTGTCAATAGTTGGATGTATAATAACATGCATATTGAGTATGATTCCCTGTATACTAACATGCATACGTCAAATGATAAACACCAGGCTAAATGCGTTGCAATTTTGAGTAGTTCGTTATCACCCTCTTGCTACCATTGATCACGTGGTGGTATGTAAGGGGGGTACTTTTGAATTAGATGATCAATGGAGCATAGAGGCGTGAGAACGGAATCATATTAGGATGTGAAAGCAGCTAGAGTGTGGTACAATGTAACTTCATGGCACAAGCTAATTGTAAGGTCCATTGTGCTTTTAGCAAGTCAGCCTGATATCCCCTATTATCAGAGCTGAGTTCTTCCTTGGTTTTGCTACATATTGCAAGATAGATACATCTGCCCATGAAACACAATGGTAGAGGTCATCCATAGGGGTGAGAAAGATGATGATGGGAGGAAGATTATGTGGGCAGGGGTCACTCGCCCCTTGCCCTACAAGTAGGGCATGTGCAGACTGCTGCCATGAGGTAATGATCAGGCGGTGTTTGGCTGCCATTCAGGCATCACCTTATACTGCGTACTGGCCCCACGTAGTGTAATGTGGAACTGATAAAAATGGGGTGTCGGAGCTGCTGAGTTGAGTGATACTCATCCTACCACCGAGACTGTGTTGCTCCACGGGGACGCCCGCTAAGCATGGGTACCGACCAGCTGCTGCAGATCGTGACAGCCCTGGCCTGTCTGTGTGGGTAAGCACAGTTTATTGATAGGAAACAACTGAGAGAACAAACTTTTTAATATCCTTTTTGTGTTCCTTTAATTCCCCTTTTATGTTTATACTATTTTTCCTTTAGTTTCCCCTTTTACTAACCAATATCGTGTTATCCATAATATTGTGTTAAGATCCTTATTTTGTTTTCCCCTTTTTCACTAGTTAATACTGTATTAAATGCTGTTTGTAGTATTTGTTTTAATGCCACCTGATAAGGTAGTTATTTTGTATCCTTTTTTAGTTTTTGATTCCTCTTGCTAAGTTTATTACTACTATTATTATTTTCATTGTAATAAAAGATATTTTGTGTGTTTGAGTATTTTTTTGGCACTTGTCTTTGTTCCGGACATGTATCCGAACGTACTGCTGCACCATGATAAAAGCCTTATGTGTTTTCAGTCAGTAAGCTCTTAAAATACCTTAGTGTGTAGGAATGCCTGGCTTCTAAATTTCATCACCTGAGTCTTAGAGGCTTCTTTGAGGAGCTGATTTCAGGCAGCAGAATTAGCCCCCAGGAGGGACTCTGTGCCTGCTCTCCCGTGGCTCCAAGGGATCTCTGGCCCTTCACGCCGGCACCGAGATTTTCTCGGGAAGGGCCTCAGATCCCTGGACCAGTCTGGGACACAGGCAAGATCCCCCTGCATTTTGGGACCAAATTGGCCCCCTGGAGGGACAGTGCTGTTGGTGCCCCCCGGGTTGGGGCACCCCGAGGACTCCAGCGCGCACCGAAAGGATTATTCGGGGAGATCCTCGGGGTGCCCGGCCCTGGGGAGCTCAAAGCAAGGTCCCTGCCATGGATTCAGGCATTGCTGAGAGTATCCCAGGGGTCCCTGTCCCTGCTAGACATGGAGCTCTCTAATGGGCTGTAATTGGGTTCTAAAAGTGGTGCTCCAACTGCAAAGGAAGTGTGGGATTGGGATTAAGAAATGAGCAGTGATGGTCCAATTGGCTGTTTTCTCTTGACTGTAATGGTAAGAGCTGCAGGAGTGCAAGGTGTGTGTTCCAGTCCCCAGCATTTGGTTTGCACATGTCCTGGTCAGACACAGGTCCAACTTCCTCAGTCCTTAACACAACAGAAGGAGTGTGGCTCCTTGTTTTCCTGTGTCTTTGGTGAGGTGTTGACTCAATACCTTTCTTGGAGCTGCTGTTGGATGAAGAGGTGCCCCCAATTCACCTGTAAGGGCCTGGTTTTCTTCCCTGCCTTCCCAGCTTGTCCAGGAGATGGAATTCCAGTGCTACAGAACAGATGGCTCGTGGTGCTCCCAAAAGGAGCCTTTGTGCCTTCAGGGTAAGTTGTGTTGGCACTGGAGCTGTTGGGAGAAGCAGAGGGTTGGCAGGGAGAGGCCTGGAATGATGTTGCTGTGGCACAGATGTTGGTCCCTGGCAGGTTCCTGGGTTGGATTCCTTGGCTGGCCCTTGGCAAGGCCTGGAAGGGCCTCAGTTGTGTAGGGAACCAAACCTGGAATGGGAAAGCAAAGGGGGGGAGATTCTGGTTTCAGAAAGGATCATTGCCTTCTCTTTCTGCAGGGACACTGAGCTGGTCCAGCTGTGGCAAGAAGAGCAACTGTCCTGTGAAGGTTTGGAGCAGTCTGGAAGGTTCCTCGTGCCCAAAGGATCCTGTAAGTGCAGCCCTGGAGGCATCAGGAATAATGACAAGTGCCCCAGTTCTTGTGAAGCTCAACTTTGTAAAACATTTATGGAGCTTAAATTCCACAGCCTTGAGCTGTTGGCTCCCAAAGAATAGTGGAGGGAGAGGCAGAGAATCCCCCTGCTGCTGGGGCTGAACTGTCTGCAGTGAGGGGGCAGGACTTGGCCGTGATGCCTGAGTGCTCTCCAGCCCCCCAGGCTGGATCCCCACTGTCAGCCCCTGGCTCCATCCCTTGAGAAGATGGTGTTCCTGCAAGCCCAGCTGCTGTGCTGGTGGTCCTGGGGGCACCTCCTGCCCTGGCCTGCTGTGAAGGTGTTTGTGTTGCAGCTCAATAAAGTCCCTTTCAGTGGTGATTGTGTCACTTTGGTGTCAGTTCCTCTCCCCTCTTCCCCTGCCCCCGTGGCTGCATCACTGGCTTGTGCCTAACTGAACTCTTCCCCTGCAGCAGTTCCCTGCTGCTCTCAGAGAGGTGGAGCTGAGGCCCCTGAGCCAAGGGAAAAAGGATCCATCCAAGGCAGGCCAATGCTCACCCCCTGCCTTCCTCCAGCCTCCCGTGTTTCCAGTTCCCCTCCCTGCTGGACACACAGCCTGTTCCCAAACAACCCCCGTTCCTGTTCTCTCTCCGTGTCTCCCCTCACAACTCCCCTCCTCTAATCTCCAGCTGCCCAGGCCCCTGGTTTTGAGGGGCATTCCTGGGCTGCTGCCCCCCCATTCCTTAGAACTGAAGTGCCAAGAGCCCCAAGTGCAGAGAGGTCTGCAGGGAATCAGTGCCAAGAGCTGCCCGTGCCTGCCTGTGTTCCTGCAGTTCTCCTTCCTGCTCTCCCTGGGCTGGAGAGACCTGCCTGCCCTGGGTTTATTGGAGCAGAGGGATGGGATTACATTGGTGCAGAAGGGATGTTCACAGACATGTTTTCTGACAGGCACTGCCATTTCCCTTCTGCCTTTCCCAAGTTTTCCCAAGTGCTGCCCAGCACGGGGATCCGTGTGCTGGGACAGTGATTGGCAGCAGGAAGGGGAGCCTTGGCCTCACCTGCCCAGCTCAGGTGGGTGGCACAGAATTGGGGTGGGCTGGCAAGGCATGAACATATTTCTGAGTTCTGGAGTACCTTGAAACCTTTCCCTGTCAGGTCTCTCTCCCTCATTTCCTGGGCTCCAGCATCCCAGGTGTCTCTTCCTTTGTCCAAAGTCCAATGGCAGAGGATGGACTGACTCACAAGGGGGGTTTGGAATGAAAAGGGTTCTATTCAAATGGGGCAAGGAATGCAGTAAGAAAGATGAGCCTCCTTTTAGTGCCTGAAATAGATAGGAATGAAAATGCTGGAGAAGGTCTCATTTTATTTGGTGTCCGTCCTGGATTTTTCATGGCTAAAACCCTCTAGTGAGCAATCAGGAGAGAAGGGTGAAGGGCAGGAGCCTTTGACTTGCCCAGTGCCCTTAATTGCCTTGTTCTCCTCTCTTCCAGGCCAGGCCAAAGCCCTGATCCAGCCCAGCTCTGCCAAGTGCCCTGGGCTGGGAGCAGCCAAAGGCAAGAGGCTGCAGCCCCGGCCGGGCTGGGGGCTCCTGGTGCTGCCCGTGGGGTGGGGTAAGTCACAGGGACACGTTTCTCTCCTCCTGCCTGTTGGCATTTGCTCCCTGGGCACTGGATGTGTAAGGAAGGAGGGAGTAGCAGGGAAGGGGAGTGTTTCCAAACTGTCTGAATGTTGCCCCCAGGTCTGGGATGGAGCAGCCATGGGGGTGGTTGGGTTTGGCCTGGGTGGGTTGGGATCAGCCATAAACGACCCACCAGACCCTGAACCCTCACTGGACATGTCCAGCCCCTCAAGTTGTTAATTTTCAACAGAGGACAAAGTATTGGTATTTGCTTCTGACCTGTGGAGAATTTCCTTTGGAATGATCAACCAGGGAATGTATCAGTGCAAAGCATCTTTTTAGGTCTTCGTTTGTTTGTTTGTAATTTTCTCTCTGGCTTCAATGAGTTTGTTGTGCTCCTGTTAAGGAAGCAGCGTGTTTTTATCTGGAAATTTGGGGTGGTTTGCTTTGTTTAGGGTGTTTTTTCCCCCACTGACTCGGGCCTTCAGTGCATAGTCCGTGTTGTCCTACAGGACTGTTTTGGTTCTGGGTCAGAGAGAGAGAAGGGAAGTGGCTTTTCCTCATCTTGGATGTTTCCAAGCAGAAGTGGGGCATCGTCCTGCCCCTCCCCAAAGCACTGCAGGCACCTGGGAGTAGCTCAGGGCTGGCCCAGTTCTCTGAGACAGAACCATGGGGTAAAAGTTTAAGTATTAATAACATCTCTGGTGTCACTTGGTTGCAAAGATTGGGTCCTACAGTCCCAGGGTGTTAAGGAAAACAAGGAACTCCTGTTCTTCATGGCAAACCTTCTGTTATTGCCTGTGCAGTCTTTGGGTTCTGTTGTCTGAGTTCCTGTCCAGGATCTTTTGAAGAGAACCTGTTAGAAATTTAGAGGTGGGGTTAGAATTTGGGTGTGTTCCCTACCAAACTGATGGACTGGAGTGATGAGTGCTCTCAGCCCAGGTTATTTCTTAATATTGTGTGGCTTTCCCTCAGCTGTGGGTGAGGAATTGTGCAAGCAAGGCCTGTGTGCCCGTGGGTGTCTCCCGTGTGTGTCTGTGTGGCAGGGCTGGGACAAGGACTCGTGCAGGGACCCAGCTGGCACTGGAGCTGCTGCCATTCTGAGCCACTGCCAAGGGCTGGGGAGAGACCATCTGGGAGGCTGGTGCCAGCATTCCATTGGGAGCTGGATCTCCCTCCAGCTGCAGCAGCCAGGGGAGGGTTCTTCCTTGTGCAGCCCAGTGGCTTCTGCTCAGGCTGGCCCAGAGTGGGGCTGGGGCAGGTTCTCCAGGGAACTGGAGCCAGCCCTGAACGGGGCTCTGGAGAGCAGGAGCTGCAGGGACTGAGGTTTGCAAAGCTGGGCTGAAGTTTGTCAAAGCAGCAGAACATTCTCATTCCTGTGGGTTTGTGGAGTCCGTGTTGGTGCCCAGGAGAACTGGGTCAGACTGGGCTTTGTGGTCCGAGAGCTGCCCCCCTAAATGTGGCAGGCTGTGTGTGCTGGCAATGAAGTGCTAGCCCAGAGGCTGATGGTTTCTGTCTCCAGGGATGCCCAGGACGCTGCTAATGCCCAGGGATCTGCTCTGGGTCCAGGCTGTCCGTGCTGGAGGGCCCTGGTGGCTGCAGTCCCTGAGCCCGCAGAGACAGAGAGAGCCCCGGCCCGAGTGGCCTTTGGCCCCTTGTCCTGAATTTGGGGTGAGCCTGGGAGCGTGTGGAGGGTGAGAATGAGGGCTGTGCTTCCAATGCATCATCCCTGGGAAGATCCTGTTGTTCCAGAGCGCTGGGGACAGTTTGGGCTTGGCAGCTTCAGAGCTGGGTTGGAGCAGCCCCTGAAAAGAATCAGGAGAGTGGAGGTTTGTCCCAGTGGTGCTTTCACGCCCCACTTGACAGTCTGGGCTTTGTGTTTGAGGTTGTCCTGTATTTGCTCTGCAGATAAGGGGCCCTTCCCAATTCAGCCCAGCAGATCCCAAGGGCTCTGACAGGACTGTTTGTTCTTTCCTTCCCTTTGGGATAACTTTATCTCCAAACTGCCATGAGCAATTCCTTAATTTCTCCTGGAGAAAACCATGTGTCAGAGGCAGTTTCCAAGGAGGCCAGAAGTGTCTTTGGAGCAGAGAGTGCTGCCAACTCCGTGTGCCTGTCCCCAGCCTGGCACTGCCCACAGGGACACACTGGGCACAGACCATGAGAGGGAACAAACCCACTGCCTGCCAGGGGGTTTGTCCTGGGCCATCAGGCCTTGGGCAGGAATTGGACTGGGCAACTCCAGCAGCTGCTCTTCCCCCACAAAGCCCCATCCCCTGGGCATTAATGACGTGCCCTGTGCCCAGCGCTCACTGTTCACCCAACTGAAACCAAAGCAGGTCTTGCTTTGCTTTGAACGACTTAAAGGAACTTTAAAACAAAATAAATCACTTTGATCTTCTTTTTTTTTTTCCTTTTAGATGCTGGAATTGGCTCTGTGGATGTGTGCTGAGCTCTGGCTGCAGGGGACTGTCAGGCCTTGGTGGCTGTGAGTTCCTGTCCTTCTCTCTGGGAAACTGGAAAGAGTTATTCCTTGGATTGCAGAAATGTTTTCTGAAACCTGTCCCCGTCTTTCTGCCTTTTGCTTACAGATGTTCTCTTTCTGCCTTTGAATTTACAGCATCCTTGTAACTCCCAGCTGGGGAAACCTGGGATAACATGGCAGGGACAGAGGTGACATTTTTATCTGCAACCTTGGGGTAATTTCTAGGAGATACAGCAACTGTTTGTGTAGCAAAGTGTGTTTAACCACATTGGCCCAAGTTGTGTTTGCACCAGCTGGGGCCAGAGGTGCAAGGCAATCCAAAGCAAACCCTGCTCAGCCTCTAAATCCCAGGGGAAGTTCTCCAAGCTGCTCAGTGAGGGACTAAAGATACATTGAAATGGAACCAAGAGCACTAATAAGGATCCTGGGAATCTCAGTATTGCTGTCCTATAATTTTTAACAGGTTTTAAAGGTTTCTATGACAAGAATGACTTTCTTCCTTTGATTGAATCCTGCAGTAGGATTTGGGATTTCTTGGGATTTCAAATCCCTCCCAGTGGCCCTGACACTGGTCAGGAACTTGCAGGACAAACAGAGTCAGAGCTCCTGGCAGGCACAGGGGGTTTCCCCCAGAGTGGATCCAACTGCTGCCCACCAGCCTGGCCAGGAGGGATCTGTTTTGGCTCCCAGCTTCTGCCAGAGACAGAATGTGTTCCCCTGATTGGAATGAGGATCCAGAAGCTTCATCTCCTGGAGGTTCCCTGGGCAGCTGATCCACTCTGCCCCGTGTCCTGCTCTCAGTTCCTGCCCAGCCAGAGCCAACTCTGCCAAGGGCACGAGCACTCCCAGCCTGGATAGGGAATGGGGGACTGGCTTGTGTGGAATTCACCTAGAAAGTCAAACGAGGGGATTGTTGGAGTATCTGGCTCCTTAGGGAACCTGCTGGGAGTAGAGAAGCATAGCTCCTCCAGCTGTGGGTGGAGTCGTGGAAGATAAACCAGCACAAATGGATCCCCCAAAATGAACCGTGGGAGAGCAGGACCAAATAAGGGTCACTGTCCCTGGGGAAAGGCCAAAGGAATTGGTTGGGACTTGGATTGTCCCCTGGGAAGATGAAGGTTGCTGGGATGGAGAGAATGCCCTCCCTCAGGCTGCCAAGATCTCTCAGTGCAGCGGCTTTGGCCGACAGGGCAGCACAAAGATTGTTCTCTGCGGGGGCCCAGGTTTGGGTTCCGGTCTCAGGTTTACATACAGCCTGCAATTCCATGGGGAATTCCTGCTGGAATAGCCTCCCAGTGCCTCCTGGAGCCCGGATATTCCCCTGCAGAGCTGCTGCTTTAAGGCCAGGTTTGCCNGACGGCTGCAGTGTGAAAGTACTGCTGATGGACCAGAGATGAACTTTACGAGCACTATGACTGAGTTCCACCTTAAGACATTTCCAGCTTTTCATCTGAGCTGTGCTGCGGGACTGCGCTGCGCGTTTGTGGCTGTGTTCACGGCGCTGTGTGCTTATGCCGCCGTGCCGAGTGAGCCCGTGCTGGCACCGGGTCTGTCCACCCGTGGTGGGTGCCTGCGGGGCGGCGCCGGGCAGCGGGGCAGTGGCGGTGGTCGCCGCACAGAAGATTTGGAGACGGAACGATGAGACAGAAGGGGACATAGTCTTGCCCCCTGCAAAAGTAGTTTTATTGCCTTTATGATAAAATATCGTTGCTCTATGAGAAGGGTTGAAGATTTCCAAGATAGTATTCTGTTCTTTCTTGCTGTATCTGTCTTTTACATGGAGAGTTATGCAGGATTTGCAGATTGCTGATGGCAGCCATGCCATAAATTTCCTTTGAATTATGAAACTGATAAGAAGTGCACAGCCAATGACTACTTGAAAACGTGTGTGTGAATGATGGATGACTGAGGTGGCCACCTAAGAGTGTGTGAAAAAAGATTGCGTGAAAGAGAAAAGCTAATGACTGTGTGACTGTGTAAACTCAAAAATACTTTCTACCGGTGTCAGGATTTTAGAGATGTGTAACATGATTCTGTTGAAGCATAGTGACTCCTTATTCTGAATGGTATATGAATTCTTCAAATTCCCACCATGAGTGGTGAGGTTTTAGTTATTTCTAGACTAGATACAAGTATCTGGTGTAAACTTTGTGCATTTGTATCATGTTTAGAAACGTGGCAGTACGAATTACAACAAACCACTGGTTTGCCACTAGCCGCAGCTTTGCAACTATTTGAAAGCAGTGAGCAAAAAGCCTTAGCATATTTACGCTGGGACACAAAGCATATTATCAAGCGCATAAGCATCATAAGAGACATTAAGATAATAGCTGCCCGTTGTCGGAAAAGAACACCCTTAACAGTTGTAATACCTGATGAACCTTTTCAAGGGAATCCACAGAAATATTTAGACCTTTGTGTCAGGAAATATAATCACAGTATCCACAACAATATCTAGATTTTTGTGTGGCGGTACATGGTCAGAAATTTAAAAGAAAATGATGATTTCTTTATGGTTTTGGATTTTGAAGATAATTCTGATAACACAAGGACATCCTAGTATCCTTGTTGGACCCAGAGAAAACATTTGGGTAACATTTGCCAACCAAACAGGTCAATTGGACTTCTGTCTAAGTTTAGCCTCAGCATCAGATCCTTTTCAAACATGTCTTATTGGCATTCCTTACCTTGATACAAATGATTTTGCAGGATGGGTTAGCTCTAATTATGACAAAACCAAGGTGGAATCAGTTTGCAATGTAACAAAAGAATGCACAAACGGCACCAAAGGCATGACGTCTCTTTTGTTAGTGGCCAGTCTGAACAGGACTATGGCAGATAGCCCCAGTGAGTTACAATTATTTGGAGCTGTGTATGGAAATGACTCTTGCTTTAGACTCAATATGAAAAAGGAAAAGATTTTTCTGCAGTGGCAACAAACAATTGGAAATGTATCCACTACAAACGTAACAGCACAGAACCCTCCATACGATAATGTAACCTGGTGCCAAGGTTATGCCAAAAACGTGTCAATCAGTGTGACAAAGCCAAAATATTTACCACCTGGTTATTTCTTAATTTGTGGCAATAGAGCATGGTCTGGCATTCCTAAATACCCCATTGGTGGGCCGTGCTACTTGGGAAAATTGACTATGTTCACACCCACTATGAGACAAATAACGCATTTGAAAAAGAGAAATATTCGGAACAAACGAGACACTGAATTTGATAAATACTGTAAATCAGTAGAAAACCAACCCATTAAATTTTGGTCACCTACGGCAAATTTCTTTGCATCCCTGTTTGCCCCCGTTGGAGCAAAAAAGAGTCTAGTTCTTGTCCAAAGAACAGCTTGTTGGGCAAGGGATCAAATGAATAGAA
>NW_021938885.1:137785-140418 GCF_001715985.3 Manacus vitellinus
ACTGCCACACATTTTACCCCCAGAACCTTCCCTGGGCCCGCTGTGGTGTCCACTCCTGACTGCCTCCTCTGCACCTCTCAGGATTCATTCTGGACCCTGGAGATTACCTCAGAGATTTCTGCCCTAAATGTCCCCACCTGGCCACCACTGATTACCTCAGCTGACCTCATGATGTCCTTTCTCTCCCCTGGAGATAACCTCATTCAGAACCCCCAAAGTTTTAACCCAAAGTATTCCTTCTCTGCCCTGGACAGTACCTCAAGGTTTACCCCTATAATTTTCCCCAGATGTCCACAACTGATTACCCCAGTTTACCTCAGGATGTACATTCTCTCTGCTCCACATGACATCAAAGTTTACAAACACAAATTTTCCCTCCCTGCCCATCCCTGACTGCCTCACTTCACCCCAAGGTATTCATTCACTCTGCTACAGAGTGCCCAGATTTTACTCCCACAATTCTCCTTACCTACCCACATGTATTTGTACAGAGGAGCTGACTACATATTCATTCTCTATCCCATGGATTACCTCCAGTTTACCCTAAAAACACTCCCCAACTCTCCACCACTGACTACCTCATTTCTACTTCAAAATATTCATTCTCTGCCCTGGACATTCCCTCAAGTTTTACCCCCAAATGTTTCCCTCCCTGCCCACCCCTGACTGCCTCAGTGCCCACCATGATGTCCATCCTCTCTGCTACAGGTCACCTCACACTGCACCCACTACATTTTCCCCACCTCTCCACATCTCACCAACTCACTTCTACATCAAGATGTTCATTCTCCACCCAGCACACCACCTCCACTTGACTCTCAACACTTTCCCCACCTCTCCACCACCCAGGAACTCATTTTCACCTCAGAAGATTCACTCTCTGCCCTGCACATTCCCACAGGTTTTACCCCCCACATTTTCCCTGCAGGTCCAAAAGGTTCACCCCAGTTTACCCCAGGAGGTGCATTCTCTCTCCTCCACATTACCTCTGATTTCACAAACAGAAAGTTTCCCTCCCTGCCCACCACTCACTGCCTCACTGCACCTCAAAAGGCTCATTGTCTCCCCGAGGTGACATCCACACTCACCCTCACAGTTTTCCCTGCCTGAAAACTATTTATTACTTCATTTTTACCTCCAAAGATTCATCCTCTGCCACAAAGATTACCTCAAATTCTTCCCCCAAAACCTCCTTACCTGTCCACTACTGATTGCCCCAGTTTACCCCAGGAGGTGCATTCTCTCTGCTCCAGATCACCTCAGGGTTGACAAACAAAACTTTCCCTCCCTGCCTGCCTCCCCTTACCCCAAAAGATTCATTCTCTCTGGGACAGATTGCCCCAGATTTCACTCCCAACATTTGCCTCACCTATCACGGCTGACCAGCTCCTTTGTACCTACAGAGGGTCATTCTGCACCCCACAGACACCTCAAGCTTATCTCAAACCTCTCCCCACCTGTCTGCCACCCAGTGCCTAATCTTTACCTCAACAGATTCCTTCTCTTCCCAGCACATTACCTGAACTTTAACACCCACAGTTTTCTGTGTCTGTCACCACTCACTACCTCAGGTTACCTCAGTGTGTTCATTCCCTGCCCTGGAGAGAATCAACCTCCTTTTTAACCCCCAATATTTCCCCTTCCAGCCCACTGCTGATTACCTCTCTTTGAACACAGAAGAGTCATTCTCTCCCCAGAGATTATCTCCTTTTTAGCCCCCAGAGTCTTCCCTACCTGCACACTCCTGATTACCTCTTTTGGACCTCTAAATATTCATTCTCTGCCCTGCAGATTTGCTCCACTTTGACCCTCAGAAATTTCTCTGCCTCTCCCCTACTGACTGCCTCACTTGATTCCAAAATGTTCCTTCCCTCTGCTGCACATTGCCACAGATTTGACCCCCACAATTTTCCCTACAGGTCCACCACTGAGTACCTCCTGTTCACCTCTCAATATTCATTCTCTACCATGGAGATTACCTCAGACATTTCCCCCCAAAACTTTCCCTACGTGTCCACTACTGATTACCCCAGTTTACCTCAGGATGTACATTCTCTCTGCTCCACGTGACCTCAAAGTTTACAAACAGAATTTGCCTACCTGCCCACCACTGACTGCCTCACTGCACCTCTAAATGGTCATTCTACCTCTACAGATGAGATCAAGTTTTACCCCCAACATTTCCCTGCCTCTACATCACCCATTTTCTCTTCCTGACACCCCAAATTTCCATTCCATCCCAACACATTCCCTGAGTGTTTCCCTCCCAAGCATCCTTCCCCTGTTCCCTGTTTAAGAACTCTCACTCCAGCCCCAGGCTCTCCACTCCCCGCTCTCTCCACTCCCCGCTCAGTGGGACCCCTCCAAAATGCACCTCCCTCCCCTCTGCAGCACCTCACCTTTTCCTACACAAACAGTTGCTGTGTCCCCTCCAAATTACCCCAAGGTTGCAGCTACAAATGTCACCTCTGTCCCTGCCATGTTCTCCCAGGTTTCCCCAGCTGGGAGCTGCAAGGAATTCAGGCCAGGGAATGGACATCAGGGAACAGCTGTACATGCAAAGGCAGAAAGAGAAGATCTGTCAGCAAAAGGCAGGAAGAAGGGGACAGGTTTCAGAAAACATTTCTGCAATC
>NW_021938885.1:141408-145589 GCF_001715985.3 Manacus vitellinus
CACGGGAGACACCCACGGGCACACAGGCCTTGCTTGCACAATTCCTCACCCACAGCTGAGGGAAAGCCACACAATATTAAGAAATAACCTGGGCTGAGAGCACTCATCACTCCAGTCCATCAGTTTGGTAGGGAACACACCCAAATTCTAACCCCACCTCTAAATTTCTAACAGGTTCTCTTCAAAAGATCCTGGACAGGAACTCAGACAACAGAACCCAAAGACTGCACAGGCAATAACAGAAGGTTTGCCATGAAGAACAGGAGTTCCTTGTTTTCCTTAACACCCTGGGACTGTAGGACCCAATCTTTGCAACCAAGTGACACCAGAGATGTTATTAATACTTAAACTTTTACCCCATGGTTCTGTCTCAGAGAACTGGGCCAGCCCTGAGCTACTCCCAGGTGCCTGCAGTGCTTTGGGGAGGGGCAGGACGATGCCCCACTTCTGCTTGGAAACATCCAAGATGAGGAAAAGCCACTTCCCTTCTCTCTCTCTGACCCAGAACCAAAACAGTCCTGTAGGACAACACGGACTATGCACTGAAGGCCCGAGTCAGTGGGGGAAAAACACCCTAAACAAAGCAAACCACCCCAAATTTCCAGATAAAAACACGCTGCTTCCTTAACAGGAGCACAACAAACTCATTGAAGCCAGAGAGAAAATTACAAACAAACAAACGAAGACCTAAAAAGATGCTTTGCACTGATACATTCCCTGGTTGATCATTCCAAAGGAAATTCTCCACAGGTCAGAAGCAAATACCAATACTTTGTCCTCTGTTGAAAATTAACAACTTGAGGGGCTGGACATGTCCAGTGAGGGTTCAGGGTCTGGTGGGTCGTTTATGGCTGATCCCAACCCACCCAGGCCAAACCCAACCACCCCCATGGCTGCTCCATCCCAGACCTGGGGGCAACATTCAGACAGTTTGGAAACACTCCCCTTCCCTGCTACTCCCTCCTTCCTTACACATCCAGTGCCCAGGGAGCAAATGCCAACAGGCAGGAGGAGAGAAACGTGTCCCTGTGACTTACCCCACCCCACGGGCAGCACCAGGAGCCCCCAGCCCGGCCGGGGCTGCAGCCTCTTGCCTTTGGCTGCTCCCAGCCCAGGGCACTTGGCAGAGCTGGGCTGGATCAGGGCTTTGGCCTGGCCTGGAAGAGAGGAGAACAAGGCAATTAAGGGCACTGGGCAAGTCAAAGGCTCCTGCCCTTCACCCTTCTCTCCTGATTGCTCACTAGAGAGTTTTAGCCATGAAAAATCCAGGACGGACACCAAATAAAATGAGACCTTTTCCAGCATTTTCATTCCTATCTATTTCAGGCACTAAAAGGAGGCTCATCTTTCTTACTGCATTCCTAGCCCCATTTGAATAGAACCCTTTTCATTCCAAACCCCCCTTGTGAGTCAGTCCATCCTCTGCCATTGGACTTTGGACAAAGGAAGAGACACCTGGGATGCTGGAGCCCAGGAAATGAGGGAGAGAGACCTGACAGGGAAAGGTTTCAAGGTACTCCAGAACTCAGAAATATGTTCATGCCTTGCCAGCCCACCCCAATTCTGTGCCACCCACCTGAGCTGGGCAGGTGAGGCCAAGGCTCCCCTTCCTCCTGCCAATCACTGTCCCAGCACACGGACCCCCGTGCTGGGCAGCACTTGGGAAAACTTGGGAAAGGCCAAAGGGAAATGGCACTGCCTGTCAGAAAACGAGTGTCTGTGAACATCCCTTCTGCACCAATGTAATCCCATCCCTCTGCTCCAATAAACCCAGGGCAGGCAGGTCTCTCCAGCCCAGGGAGAGCAGGAAGGAGAACTGCAGGAACACAGGCAGGCACGGGCAGCTCTTGGCACTGATTCCCTGCAGCCCTCTCTGCACTTGGGGCTCTTGGCACTTCAGTTCTAAGGAATGGGGGGGCAGCAGCCCAGGAATGCCCCTCAAAACCAGGGGCCTGGGCAGCTGGAGATTAGAGGAGGGGAGTTGTGAGGGGAGACACGGAGAGAGAACAGGAACGGGGGTTGTTTGGGAACAGGCTGTGTGTCCAGCAGGGAGGGGAACTGGAAACACGGGAGGCTGGAGGAAGGCAGGGGGTGAGCATTGGCCTGCCTTGGATGGATCCTTTTTCCCTTGGCTCAGGGGCCTCAGCTCCACCTCTCTGAGAGCAGCAGGGAACTGCTGCAGGGGAAGAGTTCAGTTAGGCACAAGCCAGTGATGCAGCCACGGGGGCAGGGGAAGAGGGGAGAGGAACTGACACCAAAGTGACACAATCACCACTGAAAGGGACTTTATTGAGCTGCAGCACAAACACCTTCACAGCAGGCCAGGGCAGGAGGTGCCCCCAGGACCACCAGCACAGCAGCTGGGCTTGCAGGAACACCATCTTCTCAAGGGATGGAGCCAGGGGCTGACAGTGGGGATCCAGCCTGGGGGGCTGGAGAGCACTCAGGCATCAGGGCCAAGTCCTGCCCCCTCACTGCAGACAGTTCAGCCCCAGCAGCAGTGGGATTTTCTGCCTCTCCCTCCACTATTATTTGGGACCCAAAAGCAGGGAAGAAAACCAGGCCCTTACAGGTGAATTGGGGGCACCTCTTCATCCAAGAGCAGCTCCAAGAAAGGTACTGAGCCAACACCTCACCAAAGACACAGGAAAACAAGGAGCCAACAGCTCAACAATCACTCCAGTTTTCAACTGATAAAGCAACACTAAAGGAAAGCTTTTCAGACATTGGGAAGAGTCCATCCCATTTTAACCAGTTTGTGGGACTCGTTCCCAGCCTCCTGAGGTTCATTTCCCACCTCACTTGGGGCTGCAGTACACCTGGTTCTACACACACACACACAAGGAGCTGCTGCTCCTGCATTCCAGTCTCCTGGTTCTCCTTGCAACTCCTCCAGCTGTTTGCCCAGCTCTCCAGTGCCCCTTCCTTTGCCCACTGCACTTGTTCACAGCCCCAGGGCTCCCAGGGCCACCCTGGGCTCTCCCCTGCCCTGACACTCAGGGCCCTTTCCCAGCCTGACTCCATCCAGCACTGACCCAGCTGCTGCAGCTGCAATTCTCCTGCTCCTGCCCTCCCTCTGCCTGCAAAACACCCCTGCCAGCTCCTGCACCCCACCTCTTACCTCCCAGACAACAGGAGCTGCATCCTCCTGGATCCTCCAGCTGGATGCTGCTGGCTCTGGGCAGCTCCCACCCTTCAGCAGGGGATGCCAAAGGCAGCTCTGGGGACTGTCCCGAGGGCAGGGACACCCACTGTGGGTCACACCAACACTCAGCCATCTCAGCCCTGGGCTCTTCTGCCTGCAGGGCAACAAACAGCCAAGCAGGGACACTGGGACACTCCAAGGAAACAGGGACAACAAACTGAGGAGCCTGGGACACCACAGCCCCCAAACCTGCCCAGGCTCCAGCTGCTGCACAGACCTGTGGCCACACAGGACCCAAAGCCACCCCCAGCACAGACAACCCTGGGGAGGTCAAGCTGCTCATTCCCCACCACAACCAAACATCCAGTGCCACTGTCTGTCAGACCCTGCTCCAGGAATCAACCATCTTTGTCATTTGCTTTCTCTACAAGTCCTTGCATTCATGTTCTACTATCAAACCCTGTTTAGCAAATTTAGCTATTACTGGAACCAATCCAGCTTGGCTTCCTAATTTTAATGGACACTGGGTTTGCCTTACCAGTACAATTGCAGCTGCCTCTTCAGTCAGGATCTTGCTGCTGACAGGAGTTCTTCCCTGCAAAAGAAGAGCTGCTGCTTGGACACATTCAGTTTCAGGAATTGCAGTTTCAATATTCCCATTTCTCAATTTCATTTCTGCCTCAACTTTTCCACTCAATCTCTTCCTAGCAGAGTTTTGGGGCAGTTTGGCAAAGAGACAAACTCAGGAATTAGCCAATGTTTTCCCAGTTTAACCCCTGTCACACCAATCACCTTAACAGTGCCAGTCCTTCATTCTCTCTCTGTTGTGTTTTGGACCTGTGTCTGACCAGGACATGTGCCAACCAAATGCTGGGGACTGGAACACACATCTGGCACTCCTGGAGCTCTCACCATTACAGTCAAGAGAAAACAGCCAATTGGACCCTCACTGCTCATTTCTTAATCCCAACCCCACACTTCTTTGGCACTTGGAGCACCACTTTTATCACCCAGTTACAGCCCATTAGAGAGCTCC
>NW_021938885.1:147861-150471 GCF_001715985.3 Manacus vitellinus
ATCCAAGGACTGGCACAGCTCAAACTGATGCCATTAAATTCTCCTTCTCCCAAATCCAGGTTCTCCTTTGCTGCGGAGTTTTTGCCCGTCCCACAGTCCAGAGGGACCTCTGGCAGCTGCACTGCCCAAGAGCTGCCGTGGGACTGCTGGGGAATGCACCACTGGAAGCAAGACAGAAATAAATTAATTCAGAGCACTACCTCGGAAGATTGAAGGAAAAAACCCTCCCAACATTCCATTGCCTCCCTTTCCAAATGGAACCGTGTGAGCTCCGTGTGAGCCGGGAGGCTCCGGGCTGTGGGAAAGCACCCGGAGGGATGGAGGGAACACGATGCTCCTCTCCTCGCTCCATCCCCAGCACTGCCCTCGGGATACTCGGCACCACAGCTGGGGGATGGCCCTTCACTCCATCCCCATGGATCCTGCTGCCCCCCCAGAGCCAGAACCACCTCCGGAGGGGGGATGGAATGCTGGGCACGGATGCTCGGCTGGAAGGCAACACATCCCCAGCAGCACCCAAATCCCTGCAGCTCCGTGTTTGTTGCTGCCCAGCTCAGCTGATCCCCCTCTTCAGCATCCCTGGGTGTTGTCCAGGAGCACCTGCCCAAGGGGATGTGCCATAAAAATGCCCCTTCTCCAGATAAAACTGCCCCCTCTCCTGAAACTTCTCCTTTGGGAAGGTAGCAACGCAGGGAACGGCAAACATCACCTTTGGGATGTGCCTGAGGAGGATTTCCCGACTTCCCTTGAGAAACCCACACAGAAAACAGCCCAAAAACTTGTGTAGTTATGCACACTCAAACCAAATGAATACTCAAACCAGGCTCAGGCCAAGGGCAAAAGGCAGCTTCAGCATCCCACAGAGGAACAGGAGAGCAGCTCAGGATGTATAAAAATGTCCCAAACACATCCCAGAATTACAGTTAGAGATGGAGATCAGCTTCAGCCCCTCAGCATTTAGTTTTCCATTTATAAATACCAATTTTTATTGTTTTAAGCAAATACAGTTAATTGCACACGTGCCTGGTTGGCAGGGGAAGAGTCCAGCACCAACATTTTAGAGTTTAATTTGGAGAGGGGGAAAAAAAAAAGCTAAAAATTGCCAAATCTATAAACCAGGAAGTTTTTACACTTGAGTTTGCTGTATGTTTCCCTTCCAATGTTATTTTCAGGAAGTAACAAAACCATCACACATGTGAGGGACTAAAAAGGTGATTTAAGGAATGTTTTACTCTCACACTTTCTCACTTTACCCCTCACAACCACCACATCATGGACCAGATGCTCAAAAATCAGTGTTCAGTAGCTGCCATTGGAATTTTAAGGGGCATCAAGGAAGCCTTGATAAATATTTGGGTAATTTCTCAAGACAGGTTTTCCTTCTCCATCTGTGTCAGTGTCCAGCACAATTCCCTGTTCCTGCTTGGTCACCAGGAGCTGCCAGAGGAAATGTCAGTCGTCGGCTTCACCTCCTTGGCGTCGCCTCATTAGTCCAGAGGTTAATTAATTGGAAGATAATAAATCTGCTAAGTGGTAGAAGAAGATCACAGCGAAGCATCAGCTCTGCCACGGGATATTCCTGCTCCCGGAACCCGATCCCTGATCAATAACTATCCTCCAAACTCAGTTATTCCAGCTAAACCACAGCAGCACAATTTGGAGGGACAGAAGTTTTCAGCCTCGTGGGAGTGATGGGAGGAACTTCTCTGGGAGGAAATCCTCAAGTTTAAAATCTTATTCCTCACTTCTCTGACTAACAAACCTCTTAAAATCCAGCCTGGATGGCGCAGGAAAGCTCCTTGGTCCTGCTAGGAAATTGCTCTCCCCTAAATATCTACAAAAGGCATTATCAGTTATTTCAACTGAGTCAATGAATCATTAAGGAAAAGAGGAAACAAGTAATCTGGAAAAAATTTTGGCTGAAGTTTTCCTCAGGAATGAGCTGGGAGATCAGCAGCAAGGCTGTCCGACAGGCAGAGTGTGTGATATAAAATATATATTTGCATACATAAATATATATATTTATATCACAAAGTATATATCTCACATTTATCTACCATATATATACATATGACCACAAATATTTCTCTGTCACAAACTCTACCTATAAACTCCCACACGCACACCTGTTTTCAGGAATGTGACATTTTTAGGGATCCTCAAATCAAACACATGCAGTGCTGCACGAGGGAAAACAAACCACGATTTTATCCCATTAAATCCAAGATGTTTTCCTGGATGTGCTGCTGGGTGTGTTCTCCTGTAAGCTCCTTTGGCTTATCCACGAAGTGCACTCGGAATTGTCAGGATCATGAAGCCCCTTTGGCATTTTACTGTCTCTGCAGTACCCGCTGGGATGAGTTTTTCCAGAATTATTCCTTCCGGTCCAAGCGCATCTCCTCGAGTTCCCTCTCGCTTTCTGCATCCTGGAAATGCAAGAAGGGAACAGATAAATGCACAGCTCAATTGAAACAACTAAAAAAAGACAATTTCCCTTCTTTCTACAACCCTAAACCAGTTCTTAAGCATATCAGAGAATCAAAGAATCCTGGAATGGTTTGGGTGGGAAGGGACCTAAAGCCCACATCCAGTGCCACCCCCTGCCACGGG
>NW_021938885.1:150607-160560 GCF_001715985.3 Manacus vitellinus
GAAGAATTCCTTCCCAACATCCCATCTAACCCTGCCCTCTGCCAGCTTGAAGCCATTCCCCCATGTCCTGCCACTCCTTGTCCAAAGTTCCTCTCCATCTTTCCTGCAGGCTCTCTTCAGGCCCTGGAAGGCCACCATCAGGTCACCCCAAAACTTCTCTTCTCCAGGCTGAACAATCCCAATTCTTCCAGCCTTTCCTCCCAGCAGGAGGAAATGCTCTATCCCCCGACCATCTTGGTGTCTCTCCTCTGGACTCGCTCCAACAGGTGCACGTCCTTCCCGTGCTGGATCCCAGAGCTGGACGAAGTGATCCAGGTGGGATCTCAGTGGAGCAGAGGGGCAGGATCCGTTTTCTCCCTGTAACCAATTTCTCCCTGCTCATCCCAGAGCCCCTGCTGATCCTGTTACCTCTTTTGTGCTCACTGGCAGCTCGGAGGCGAGGCTCATCCAGAGTGCAGCAGCAGTGCTGTTCCCCAGGTCCCTGTAGCACTGGGAAGGGAAAAGAACAACAGGAAAAGGGTTAAACAGGGAAAAACAGGCAGCAAATGCAACTGGGCCACTGCTAAGAAGACCTATTTCTGCCTCTTAACCATTAGCACTGACATTCCCTGCAGTCTCCTTCATTCACAGAGCCTTAGAATCACACCAGATGGAATATTAAATATATTTAGCTTCCTCTATGGTTTTGTTTGTTTGTTTTGTGGGCAAGGAGACTGGGTTTTGGTTGGAGATCTTAAGGTGTTCCCGTGGTTTTCATCATTTCCAAAGCTCTGTTTTGATTTCCACTCACTATTTCCTCACTCCAGTTTCACCACAAAACCTCTCTACTGGGAAGGGAGCACATCGTTCTCCAGGCTGTTAAAAATGAGGCTCAGCTGCAAGCACTGTAATAATAAATCATATTTACAGGAGTTTCAGACTGTCAGACTAGATGCAAACTAGATGGGAGTCCCAGACATCCTCAAAGGCTTTGAAATCGCTGAATATCAGTAAAAATGTCTATAGAACACAATGAATTTTTATTGTGAAGCTTGAGCCATCAGAGCAGCATCTCCTTCCAAATAATTAGATCCTAAATGCCCCCTTTAAATGTTGTGATGAAGGATGTAACCCAAAGTGACAGAGCCCGGGATCGGGGAAAAAAATTACCCTAAACCAAGTGGTCCTATTCACCTCTAAGGTAATCTGTACACTTGCAGAGTGTTTCTGGAGCTCAGTCACACCTGCCAGGCACCATGAGCCCAATAAAAACCCATCAGCCCAGGCAGATCACACAAAAGGAACCCCAAATTTTAGTATCAACACTAAAAGTCTGTTCAGGTTAAGACTTCCACGGATTTATTGCTGCAACTAAAAAGAAATATTGTCATCTTATAAAATCTGGCTCCTGCATGGAGTATTTTCCACCTGCTCAGCACTTTACAGCCAAAGATGATTTTTAAAATAAATATTTCTTACCCTAGGATCTAAAGAAGCAAGAAGTGAGTGGTTACCTTGGCAATGTAAACTCTTCCTGCTTTGGAAAATCCTGGGCTCAGCTCCTCGACCTGCAGGAAGAGAGGGAAGGTGTGACAGGGACGAGCAGACATCAGGATATGCAAGGACACAGTTCATTCTTACACCAGGCTTATTGCAGCTCTTAAAGGAAAACAACAGAGGGAGGAAAGGAGAAAGGGAGGAAGGGAGGACTCCAAATAAATACATAAAAAGCACTGTGCTCCTGAAACCTTCAAGCACTTGTTTTGAAACATTTGAAACGGAGAAGTCAGCCAGGTTTTTAATAAAATAATGCCAGGGAAGTTAAAATGACAGGATGTATCTCTGCAAGTGTTCCCAGGGATGAGCTCAGACAGGTCTGGGACTCTGGAAGCACAGCCCGGATGTGATTAGTACTGAGCAATTAATCACTGTACAGCTTTTACAAGGAACACTTCGGGTCATAATTCTGATGTCCTCAACATCCCAGTCTTTTCTCTGGCTATTCTGGAATGCAGGCTCCACAATTTTGCCTTTCACCAGCTTTCCTTCCACAGGTTCCAGGAGATGGAGAAGCATCACGGAGCACTGGGGGAGGGCTGAGGTTAAGCAGGACACAAGCACCCCCTCTCTATGCCTGTGACCTGTGGAGGTCAGTGATCCATCCCCTTTCCTGGCAGATTCCCTCACCCGTAGGAAGTTCTGGAGCGCGTCCTGCACCGTGGCCGTCGGAGGAGCCTCGAACAGTGCTGACACCGTCTTCTTCTCCAGCCATCCCAGGTGGGCAACCTGCAGAGACAGGAAGGGCAACCTGTCCCACCCACTGGAGAGCCAGCCAGGACCTGCCCAGCCTCTTGGAGCTGCTCGTGCTCCTGGGAGGAGGCCAAAGACCTCGGCAGGTTCTGGATGAGTATCCAGGTCCTTACACCTGGTTTGCATCCACCTCTCTCTCATTCAGACATGGAATTCAGTTCCAAGGAGGAATTAGACAGCAATAAGCAGTAATAAAAGCATGTTACCTGGTAACACCACCTGCCCATGAGATAGTAGAGCTGGGGGTCCTCTGGCTTCAGCTCAATGGCTTTGTCAATGTGCTCCTGTGGGAAACCAGCACCAACACACATCACACCTTTGTTAAAAGCAAGTGAACATCCACGAGAGCAGGTGGAGAAAGAGGGAAGGCAGGAATCCACAGTTTAAGTGTTGTGATCAGTAGAATTACAGCTACAGATCCCCAGTTTTCTCAGAGTGGCTTCAGTGAGCACAGAAAAGCAGCACTTCACCAGGCTCAGGGACAGGGATTACTGCACACACACGAAAAGGAAGCTGCCCTTCAGTTTATTCCACCTCCAGAGCTCTGCCATAACCACCTTACTGGTCATGCCATGAGCTGATGGGACAATAATTACCTGTGGCCTGTTCCAGGTACATCCCCTTCCCCTGCAACATCCCCAAGGGAAATAAAGGAATGTGAAGCAAATTAAATCCTCTTGGAGTATTTGCTTTGCCCTTCTGGAAGGGTGCAGGTTGCTCACAGGCAGAGAGACAAGCTGGTGCTGTATCTTGCCACCACATGATAACTTCAGGTTCCAAGCTCTCAGTCTCATCATTTACACAAATTTTATTTGAAAGACTTCTTTTTTTTCCCATGAGATTATGGTGTGTAAAACTGCAGAGCCAGTCCAGTCACCCTCAAAAGACATTGCTGGAATCACCTTCCTCAACCCAAAACACCCACTCGTGGCATCTCTGAGACCTACTACTTCCCTAAACAAGACCTGGAGCCAATTTTCCCAAGTTCCTAGTACAGAAATAAGTGTTGTTACACAAACCCAGGATGTCCTTTCCACTCACCTTGAAAACACACCCGGCCTGGATGCGCTTGGGAATGCTCTCGCGTTCCGACAGCTGCCCACAAAGGATGGCAAACCTGCACAGGGAGACACCTGCATTAAATCCACATTTCATCCACATTTACCTGCTGTCCATGTCTTCAGAAGGAAGACATACAAGTGTTCAAAGCCAGATTGGACGGGGCTTGGAGCAACCTGGGATAGTGGAAGGTGTCCCTGCCCATGGAAGGAGGTGGGACTGGATGAGCTTTAGGGTCCCTTCCAACCCAAACCATCCCAGGATTCTCTGAAGTGCATTAAAGCTCCACACCTTGCTGGGGAACACAAGGAACACTGGAAATCTGTAAAAACTGCAATAAAAATTCCGTGCCTAAGAGGGTTTTAGCTTGAAGGACGAGGCAAATCAGCAGGAGGGGTTTGACGTGACACACAAACTCGCTGCACTGATGGCTGAAAACCAGGAGCAGCACACTTCCACAGCTGGAATTTCTTCCCTGAGCAAGGAAAGTGTGACAAGACAGAGCAGTGAAGAGTGATTGCAGCAAGAGTCAGACTACAAGCAGCTCTAATTCACTACAGGGAGCAGCGATCTCCACATGCAGCGGCCCCGCCGCAGCACACAGGGCTCTACTTCCAGGGAAATGTTGGGAAAACCTACCTATATCCTGCAGCTGGGAAAGAGAAGAACATGTTTTCAGTACTGAAAGTGCAAAGCCACCTAGTTTTGTCCAACAGGGCATTGTGAGTTGTGAGCCTGAGAAGCAGGGCCCCGGCAAAGTTAGTTACTGCATGAGCTGTGAAATTCAAGGAAGGTTAATTCCCTGTGGATTTGCACCCTCCCATCTCACCTCCCCACACCAGTGGTTCGAGCCCTCCCTCCCTGAATCATTTCCCAAGAAACAATCACTCTCAGAGCTCTCAAGGGCACTGCTGTGGGACAGCACATGCAGACTGAAGTTTGGTGTCTCTCGTCCCACTCGGGAGAGAGTTCTGGGAATGGAGGACACTTCCATCCCTTCTCTGAGTTTGGCTCAAAAAATATTAGGTGGAACAGATGGGCAAATGAATAACATGTCTAATTTTTTCAAAAAATAAAGCTGAGAAGAAGAAAGTTTCAAGTAAAGCTTCCTTTTACTACACCCATACCCCAGTGCTGCTGGATACTCTGCCATTGTTATCCCAAGGCATCCCTGGGGACAGTTAAACACAGCACATGTGCAGGAATCTGTCAGAAGACTTTTAAATCTCCAACTACACTTTCTCCAGTGTTATGAAACCCCAGGAATTCCCTCACACCTCACTGCTCCTGCCTGAGCTCCATTTCCAACATCTAAGTTACAACACAAAGTGGCATCTCCTGAATATTTACAGTTTTGCCTTAAATCCCATTCCTTTACTTCGTTAATTTTCTTGTGGGAAAGCTCTGGTTCAGTTCTGAAATTCTTATTTTTCATGGTAATGGCAAAGATTACCAGATCAATGTGTTATTGGATAAAAATCCTTTCCCCTGGTTGGAAAAGCTCACAGCTGCATTGCCCCACTCTGATGGAATAAGTGTTTTTAGGATCTTCTCCAGTTTGTTTCCCAACAAAACATCAGCCTGGACCAAAACATCCCCAACCACAACACAACTGGGGTTGAGAAATACAAGCCAATAAAGGGTTTATTTTCTACAGTCACGAGATCAAACATTCCTAGACAATAAATCCCCACAGTTGCCTCATGTCAAGAAATATAAATTCCAGGGGTTTTTTTTAACAGCCTGGTGGAATGTTGGTGAAAAAGACATAAAAGCAGCAGTAAATTGTAAATTTCAGTTGTGAAATAAGCTAAAAAATATATGGGATGAGATGCCTGAACTGGTTTTTTCACTGTATTTCCAGGAAAGATGATTTTTCCTAAACACCTTTGCCGGTCCCAGGTCCACTGGAGGTTTTCACACCCACAACTCTGCATTCCTGGGATTTTAGGCTCTGATTTCTGCTGTTCTCTCCTCTGCTTGTTTAGCTTGGCACAGTGGAGCTATTTATTCCAGCTCATTCCGTGGAATGCCTCGGGATGAGAGTCACCACAGACACTATGGAGGTGCAGGAGGGATGAGCAGCAGGACCAGGAGACCTGAAAAATTATGATTTAGGGGATTTTCATTCCCTGTGACCTCTGCAGCACTGCTCAGATCCATGTCTCAGCAGCCATCCAAAGCTTCTATTAGGATATCACTCGATTAATTATTAACCAGACTCCTCATTAAGCTCCTGACAGTGGGAAAGCTGCAGTTCCCACAAGAATCTCAGCTCAGGATTTCCCCATTTATTAGAAAATAAACCCTGTGGAAACAGATACCCCCAGCTGAGAGAGCCTGTTCTTCCAGCTTAAATCTCCAGGCTCAGGACTTTCAGGAAGTTCATTGGGATTCTGCACTCTGGCTGACTTCCCTGGAAGCAGGACTCTGCCCATGGAATACAGTCTCCAGCACCTTCCCTCCGTGGTTAGGATGCTCTGCCAACCCAGACACAGCTCTTAGCTCTTTCAACCATTTCAAAGACAAGTTTTCTCAATATTTTATGAGCATTCCCAGCTTTTCACCTTCCTGTGCACATAGCAGATGTACAGCAGTCCCTTCACTAGAGGGAAGGAGACACGGCATTAGCAGGCAGGTATTCACACTGCAACAACCAAAAATTAAAATAATCATTCATTTGGGAACTAGTACCTTGGGAGAGACAGCAGAATTCCCAACCTGAAATTAATGACCAGCTGATCATAAGGAGGTTGGGGGGGGAAAAAAAAGCTTTGGCTTTTCCAAGGGGAGACAAGATGGAAGGAAAAAGTGAGGAAGGCAGATGTGCTCCTTTCCTTCCTTCCCACAAACATCCACATGGGAGAGCTCCTGTGCTCTGGATGTTCAAGTTACTTCCTGAATTAACCTCCCAGGGCACACAGGTCAGGGGGATGCCACCAGGCAGCTCTAATTCTGTGCTATTTTTCTTCCTCTGCATTCTGAAATATCTCCTAACTATTCCTGCAGTTGCTGCTGCCCCATATTGTCAGTAAATTCCCTGTTTAATCTGCCTATGGAGCAGAAAACAGTTGGCTCATAAATCCAGAATCTGGCTCAAAATTGGCCAGGTCTGGGCAGTGAACCCACCAAGAGTTAAATCCTGAAGCACTGCCAGTTGTTAAATCAGAGCTGTCTCCCAGGCACATCCAGAACGCTGTGACTTTTCAAAAATCCAGGATCTGCCCACGGACAGCCAGATGTACCCACGGAACTGAGAAGGGCTGGTGATCAAGTGTGCAAGATGTTCCACCAAACTGACAGACTCTCCAGAAGAAAGGGCACATTTTGGAGGCTCATCCAACCCAATCCCACTTCTCCATAACACACAGGAATAATAATAAGCCAAGGAATAAGCCAAAGCTTATTATTCCTTCTGCAACAGTCAGCACTTCATTTCCAGTGTAAAATATTCCACTCAAACTAAAACAACACCCACACAGTTTTCCCCAGATTTCTCTGAAATCCCTCTGGTTGCACTTCCAATATTTCTTTTAGCAACAGGAATGAGAGGCAAGGCAAACCTAGAGCTCGCTCTCCTTTCCTGATCCCTAAAGATGCTACTGGACTGGAAATTCTAAAAGGCCACACTTGTTTCTCACTTCATTTGTGAGATGTCACATATTTGTGTCTAAGCAGCAAAGCACAGAGGTTTGTACAATCATATTTCTGTCATATTCCTTTGCATTTTGTATCTCTTCCACCCCTATAAGCAAGAACAGACTTAGGAATTTGCTCTGTCCTACTCATGGGCTGGAATCAGCTGAGGGAGAAATCAGTTTAGCTGGGCATAAATTCTACCTGCTCAGAGATCTTTTTACAATTAAAGCAGAGAATGATTTTGATGTCTAAATCCCAAGTGAGAATCAGGTCCTTGTAAATCAGGAGTGCAGAGGCTTTAGATCACTCGCCCCAATATCCCTCAGCCCTGGAAGCACAAATAAATCCACTCCAAAGGCACTGAGTGCATTTAATACCCAACACAGCTCCCACACTTCTGTTCCTCCTCACTGATTCCCCAGCAGGAATCCTTCCCTTTCCCAAAGTTATTTCCTTTGCTTGTTGCTTTAAAATGTCAGCAATTACTGCAACAACCATGAGGCATCAATGGGGAAAAGCTTTCCTTGCAATGATCCCCGAGTGGAAAGTACTTTCTCTCTTCCTCAGCCAATAAGGTTGGGAATGATTTGGGCAGAAGGAAATAACAAGCACAAAAGGCAAAAAAAAAAAATAAAAAGGACCAGAAACCAGCATGATTTCAACTGAAGGAATCCTGATAAAACAGAGGCAACTGGTAAAATAGAAAGTCAACAGGAAATAATGCACACACAGAGAGAGAAAAAATACAGACCAGACCTGCACAACGAGGCTTCACACAGCCTGTGTGGAGAGGCAGGAAAAGAATTGGGAACATTTCTACTAAAATGGCCATTTGGGATGTAGTGGGAAAGACAAGGGTGATGTTTGGGATGCTGTATATGGAAGTAAGGATGCAAGGGACCATCCCATCAGCATCACACAAATCCATCCTGCTCCCACGGATTGTGTCCTGCACTGGATTTCCCCCCACTTTTGTCTGGAAAAATATATGGAAGAGGGAGAATAATATGGGAAAGACAACGTGGGTAGTGAGAGATAATCAATTATTCCCTATGAGAAGAGATAATAACAGATTAGGGTTTTCACAACAGGAATCAGGCACTGGAGAGAGAAATATGACAGAATAAAACTGTAATTTAAAGCAAGTGTGAACAATGTTCTCCATAAACCAAGAGCTGGGGCACCAAATCCACCCCCAAAAAGCTTTAAAGACTCTACTGTTTTTTTCTCCTCCTCAGGATAAATTCAATTAGCATAAAAAAAGGCTGCAATTAAACCAGCTTGTGACCACCTCAGTGCTGGGAAGAGAGTAATTTCCTGTTCTATTCATGGCAGTAAATAATAATTTCTGTGCTGATAAAGGGAATTACATATTCATTCCCAAGAAATCCCACGCCTCCCACAGGCTGCTCTGCTGTTTCCTTTCTCCAGCTGCTCTGAAGAACTAAAAGCAAGATGTAGCTGTGCAGGAGCCTTATCCCTGTCTGGGAAAAGGGTTTGGGAGGCCTAGGACTGCCCCAAAATCTGAATTACAAAGCAAAACTACCAATATGGAACCCTGGAGTAGAACCTTGCTTTGTAAAATATCAACTTTAAGATCTACCCTGGCAACTAAAACCCATTTTTCCAAGGTGTTAAGCCAGCAGAGCCCAATACCATACTCTGCTGGAGATTTTCCTGCCCCAAAATTCATCCTTCCTATCATCCTTTAATTGAAAACAGCAATTCACTACTAACAACTGAAATACAGTCTTTTTAAGACAATAAAGGTATTTATTCAGATGCCAGTAGTCCAAAACAACCCTCCAAATAAATTTGCTCATTAGAAGAGCACAGATCTTGTTTGGTAAAGATACTCAGCATCTTGTTTTCCCAATAATTTCCATTAAAAAAAGTAATTTCCCTTTTATTCTAATTTACAGTGTTGTCAGACCTTCACAGTAACTGCTGACAAACACTGTTCATGGAGGAATTCACCAGAAAGGCACATTGCCTTACCTCTACAAATATCTGAACCACTCCACAAACTCTCTTTTGGAGTAATTTTAAAAAAGGAGAGCAATCCTTTCAATCTTATCCATGAGTTGGAAGTAAAGCCTTTAGGGAGTGAGCTCCTTCCCTGTCACCTCCCTCCTTACTGAAATCTGGGTATAATTATTACTTTTTTAACTGCAGCTCAGCTCCCAACAACCTCCAAGTTCTTTTCCTACACTTTTCATAAGCAAGAAGTGGAAAAAAAAAAAAAATCACATACCACTGGTGGCACTCAGCACTTTGATCCCACTTCTGTAAGGCAAGTTCCAGCTCTTTCTTCCCTGGAAAAAAAACATAGCCAGAGGTAAGAAATTCAGCTGCTTTCTCTCCTGACTTCTTTCTTTGCGGCTGCTAGAGTACAATAATATATGCATATATATATATATATAGGTATAAAAATAATATCTTTGTTAATTTTATACCACGTGTGGCTTGAAAATGCCCTGTAAATAATTTCATCCTTTTGCAGACTCAAAAAGCTGCAAACTAAGCATTTACTGCAGACTAAGAGGACCATATAAAACTTAAAATTCCATGTTTAAATGGCTACACTGATTCCCAGAAAAGAATAATTATATTAGCTATAGTACTCATTTATTCAGTTACATGTGTAACAAACGGGGCAGAAGTTACTTAGATTAGTACCTTTTGCTGCACATCTTAACCTTAATAAAGATGATTTCTGTTCTACTGTGACTCACCTAAAACCTTGTGAACACATCTGAGGTGGCAAAGAACGAGGGAACGAAATTAAAGTGACTCTTCTAAGTAAACACCTGTCTAAAAATACATTTCTTTTTTTTTTTTGTATCTGCATGTGCTGGCAACACAAAAAAAAAAAATCAAATGTGTTGCAGCCAAGGCTTTTATTTTTTTTCCTGTTGTTTATTTTTGTTTAATTTTTGTTTATTTTTTGTTTATGTTTTATTTAT
>NW_021938885.1:161738-166827 GCF_001715985.3 Manacus vitellinus
CGGGCTCTGCTCCCAGGGAACAAGGGACAGGATGAGAGGGCACAGCCTCAAGTTGTGCCAGGGGAGGTTCAGGTTGGACATCTGCAAGAATTTATTCATGGAAAGGGTGGTTAAACATTGGCAGGGGCTGCCCAGGGAGGTGGTGGAGTCCCCACCCCTGGAGGTGTCCAAGGAAGGACTGGACGTGACACTGAGTGCTCTGGGCTGGGGGACAAGGTGGGGATCAGCCAAGGGTTGGAACCTCAGCAAAGAAATTCCTCCTGATGTCCAACCTGACCCTCCCCCAGCACAGGGACACCACAAGGCACCTTTACCGCCAGCTTGTTGTTGAGGAGCAGCTGGAACCCCTCCCTCCTGTCCTGCTCGTCCCCGGCGTGCAGGCGGTCGGCCTGCTGCAGGAGCTGCCCCAGCCCCTCCTCCAGAGAGGAATCCAGGGCCAGAGGGGCTTCATCCTCGGTGACCAGGTCCAGGGAATCCCGGCGCACCGTCCTCACTGTGTCACAGCTCACTTCATCCTCCCCTTCCTCGCTCTCCCTCTCCGACTCCCGGTCATAGTCGGACTCGGCGTTGGCCGTGGTGTAACTTTGGGAGGAAAAAAAAACCGACACAAAACCAGTTTGGGGAGCTACTCCTAACAGAGGAAGAGGAGCATCTCAGCTTATCCTGCACGACACAAGCGTCTCAATCTTGGGTTTCTTGGAACAGTCACTATTTCTCACGTAATATATCAAAAAAATCTGAAGGAAAGCACAGAATGCTGAAGGATGAAGGTCCCTTGGAACTTCAGTCACAAGTGGGTTTTGAGCAACATGGACTAGTGAACAGTGTCCCTGCCCATGGCATGGGGGTGGAACTGGATGAGCTTTAAGGTCCCTTCCCACCCAAACCATTCCAGGATTTTAAGTGTCCCCACCTCACCTGCACACCTTGGCAGCTCCTCTTAGCTCTTCTAACTGCAGTGTAACAGAATTAAACAGCTGAAAGCAGAGCCAGGACTATTCAGTTAAATATATGGATTATAAAGGAGAACTTCAACAATCCATCTGGAAAGTATAACCTGAGGGATTTAGCCTGCTCCAGGGAATTTTAGGCACAACAGCTCTCCTGGCAACACCTCATCCCTCCATCATCCTGGTCACTAAATGCTGCACAGCTCGTTCCCACTGCCAGGTGAAAAGGTGAAGAACAGCAGGAAAGCCACCAAGACTCTTTTCCAGCAGCAAGAAAACCAGCAAGGAGCAAGAGGATGAGCCACAAAGAGACACCACACATGAAAAACCCAGGGAATGATTCACAGCTGAATTAATCAAAAGAACCAGGACATGGTTTAGGGAGGGTTTTGGTGGTGCCACAATGATGGTTGGACTCTATGACCTTGGAGGTCTCTTCCAACCTCCTTGATTCTGTAAAGCTCAGATCCAAGCTTCTGAAAATGGCTAAAATTAAGCTCCCCCAGCACTTAAGGTGGGAATTTAAAATTTTAACTGGCATTATACAGTGGCACCACTGCAGAGGGGGAGTCTACTCACAAAGCCAATTTCTTTTAAAATAAGATTATTTGTCCCCCTCACACTGACCTGCAAGCTCTTAACTGCAGAACAGGCACAAATCAGGCAGTAATTTCAAAATTACTGCACTTTAATATGTGGATTTTGTTGATTTAGGTGAACAACAAGACAACTACACCAGTTCTGCCAGAATTAAATTCACTGCAGTCTGAGGGCACTGGGTACCTCCAGCACTGTGTCCCGGCTGGATTCCTCTTCCCAAGGAACAGCCCTGTGATCCTGCCTTTGTCTGGGGACCCAGATATGTGCCCACAGTCTGTATCTGAAGGAGGCAGTGACAGCACTTCACCCACACCTTGATAACAAGACACATCTGGCTATCAAAGCTTCACTTTTCTGAGAACCATCCATAACTTTCAAGCATTTCCCTCTCTGGCAAGAGGGTGAACCAACACCCTTGCTCAGTAGAGCCTCCAAACCCTCATCCAGAAATTTAAAACCCACCATTTCTGTACTGCAACATTTTAAGGCAAGGAACAAAGAGTCAGCAGAGGCAGGAAAGCAGGGATGCCATGCTGGAGATGCCACTGAATTCATGGATAATGCAGCAACACAGGGGTAGGTGACACTGGCAGGTGACACTGGCTGAGCTCTGTTTCACATTAAAAGCTTCATTTCTTTACATTTCTTAAGATTAATTAATAACATATTAATATTAAGGTATTATTAGTTCTCTAGACTACCCCATTTTCAGTAGTTGGGCACAAACTCCTCAAATTCCCATATTTCCCCATCCTAACCCCCAACATTTTCCTGGCAGCTGCCAAGGTTTCAGTCCTTCAGCTCAAAAAACCCCCATGTTTTCTCCCAGTTGCTGCAGTTCAAAAAGACAAGGAACAGGACAAGCTCAAAGCTTTCAGGGAGATTAAGGGATTTAGATGTTATCAGCCTATTTTCCTGAACTTACAATGATGGAACTGGAATACTTTAGGAGGACCTCTGGCTAAAACACATCCTGAAGGAAAACAGAGTCTGGAACAAAAAAGCCCACAGAAAGGAGAGGCAAAGAAGCCCAAAACCCAAAGCCACACCGGGAAATTAAACAGCCCAAAACCTCTGAGAACTCGCTGATTTTTGGGAATTGTGTATGGAATAGGAGAAGCTGCTCATGTCCATGTGGTTCACAAAAGAAAGCTGAAATGGGAGTTCTTCGTTCTGAATTCCATAAAAATAATTCAACTGCCAGCAAGGAACATCCAGCTGAAATTTATCTCATTCTTCCTCCCAGTGGCTGCTCCAGAGCTTCAACTGTTTTTTCCAAAATTTACATTTCCTGCCTTGATTTTAACCCTGAAAATGTTACTCTTCTGGTACATTTACATCTCTACCAGACAATACTGCACACTAAAGGCAGCTGGTCCTGACCAGACTGACATTATCCCTATGGTCCTACACAGGGAGAAATTACATTATTCCAGGGGTTTTTTTAAATCAGATGAGAGTTCTAGTTACAGATTTTAGTTACAATGTAAGAACTCCTCCAACCATCACTGGATTCCCAATAAATTAATGAGGCTTTGCAGTAAAACACACCCCTGTCCCCTAAGGAGGCGCCTTTTCTGAACCTTTGAATTCCTGGCCTCTGCCACAACTTACAGTTTTCTATCTGCAGGGGACACCCCAGGCTGGGATCAAGGTGGACAAAACCCACCTTTTCCATCAATTTTACAAAAGCCACTGTCACCCTGATGATTCAGTGCATCTGCTGTTACCCAAACAGCAAATGTCTCGTCTTCAGAACCAACTAGACATTTTAAAATCTGTTCTGCACCCTCGTTCCCTATTACACCACCATGAATCACTCACTGCCTCATTTCCCTCTCATTCCAACACCCACTCCGGATGAATGAAGCTCTACAACCCCAGTGACATCATCCCAGCTCTCTCCTGCCACACCAGCTCCAGTTAGGAGAGAGAAAACACTGAAATGACACGATTTTAGGGCAGTCACAGGTTGCCCTCCTGCAGATCCATGTTTTCCATCCTGAGAAGACAAATCCCCTGCTGCAAAGTGCTGGCACCAGCTCACAGGTCATTTGGCTGCTCCCCATTGTGTCCAAACTTCCCCTGAAATGCTCCCACTGCTATAAAATCTCTCTTTAAATTACATTTCAACTGCCCTGGGAAAAAACTAACACGTTTTGGGACACACTTCCATACCTCAAATGCTACCAAATTGGTCTGACTGAGGCACAAAAGAGCAGCATTTCCTTGGAAAATCAGCAGTCACCACCAGGTGTGCAGGAGAACTCTTGCTGCTTGTCTAATATGAATATACCTAAAGCCATATTGTCATTTTTAATGATGTTCTTAAACTACTCAGTACTTTCCTGTCCTGTGCAGGGCCAGGAGTTGGACTTTGATGATCCTACTAGGTTCCTTCCACCTCAGGATATTCCCTGATTGTGTGAGTTTATAACTTTCACCTGATTTTAAACTCTAAGAACTTAAAACAATTGATCTCACAATGGGAAAAAAAAACCAAGAAACACCCTAGTTGAAGACATTCGGTTAACTGAAGACATTCAGTTAATTCATTCTGAACTTTCTCAAGTTTTCCAGGCACTCAAAAATACATTATTGTCTTGAAATTTTATTTCTAAACATTCTCACTTCGGTCCCAGGCTGGACTTCTACTTTCCTTCTTTCTACAACGTTCCATAACCAAATTATTCCTTTAAAATCACCCTCCCTCCCTTTTATATATATATATATACACATACATGATTTTTTTCTTTCTCTAGAAGTCAGGATTCTTGCAGATCTCCCAGTCTGGCCCTGGCAGTGACACATTTACTGCAATAAAAGCAAACTATAACAGGCTGACAGACACCCAGTGGGGAAAAAAAATTCCCTTAATTTCTGTTCTAAACAGCTCAGATGTGGCACGAAAGCACCTGAAAGCTGCCCCTGGCCTGGTGCTCTGCTTACCCCCCTTCACTCTCTCCATCATCCGTGTTGGCATTCCCTGAGCTGGCTGTGAAATAAATGGAGCTGGAGCCTGTGGAGTCACTTCTCTCCCTGGGATAGGGGAACCTCCTCCGGCGGTTCAGTCTCTGGGTTTCTTCCAGGTGGGACCTGTGAGGAAGGGAAAAAGAAAAAGAAATGAATATTTGGTAGTGAAAGAGCTGCTATTTCCCTTCCCTTCTCCTCTCCAGCAGACTCCATCCAACTCCCTTTACGTCCAAAGAATTCACAGGGTGATTTACTCCAGCTTATACAAACATCCCACTCCCAGGGAGGTTGTATTCTCCAGGTGAAGCAAGCCTTGGTCCATATACAATCCATATATAATCCATGTCTAATCCATATATGCAATATTCATCAGGTCTCTTCATCAGGAACCGCAGTGGCAGGACAAGGAGTAAAGGCTTTGGACTGAAAGAGGGGAAACTGAGGTTGGATATTGGGAAGGAATTCCTCCCTGTGAGGGTGGGGAGGCCCTGGCACAGGTTGCCCAGAGAAGCTGTGGCTGTCCCTGGATCCTTGGGAGTGTTCAAGGCCAGGCTGGATGGGACTTG
>NW_021938885.1:168820-168996 GCF_001715985.3 Manacus vitellinus
CATTCCAGCCCCATTCCCCCCTACTCCAACCCCATTCCACCTATCCCACCCCGGTTCCTTCTATCCCAGCCCCATTCCCCCCCATTCCGACCTCATTTCCCCCGTCCCGTCTATCCCAACCCGATTCCTTCTATCCCAGCCCCATTCCAGCCACATCCCCTCCATCCCAACCCCAT
>NW_021938885.1:171036-175802 GCF_001715985.3 Manacus vitellinus
TGTACTTGAGCCTAAAGTCACACCCATACATGTACATGGACCTAAAGTTACACCTGTACCTGCACATGGATCTAAAATTACACCTGTACATGAACCTAAAATTACACCTGTACATGCACATGGACCTATACTTACACCTGTACATGTATCTCGTTACACCTGTACATGAACCTAAAATTACACCTGAACCTACAGTTCCAACCACACCCCCCTACCTCTACCTGCAGATACTCCTGTACCTGTTCCAAGTCCTTTTCCAAGGAAACAATTTCCAGAGAGACCCTTTAACACCCTCAGAGCAGCAGAGAACACCCGCAGGCTGGGGGTATGTGGAATGAAATCCCACTGGATTGGGTGTTCAGCTTCCAGCAGTACGGGACAAATGGGACAGAAAATGGGAAATTGGGAATGCCCAATGGAGCCAAGTGGGACAGGGTTATTGCAGTGAGGGAGTTGTGCACAGAGCAACCAGTTCTTGGGATGAGAGAATGGATTTTAGGTGGAATTAGGCAAAGGAGACAGGAATGGCCAAACAATCATCCCAAGCCTTTAGGGTTGGAATTTCTCCCTTCTACAGGAAACACAGTGAGTGCAGAGGGCACTTACACTCCTGGCAGGATCCCCCAAGAAGAACCTGTTTATCCCAGGATCATTAAAGCTAGAAATGCCCTTTTCTGGAAGATCCAAAGGATTCTTTAGGAAAAGGCGCCGGTCAGGAATGGGAAAATCAAGTCCTTAGTGTGCTCCCTGCTCTTGGGAGCGTGGATGACGGCAGAGCCAAAGAACCCTTTTCTTCCCTTTACCTGAATTACTGGGGGTGATTCCGAGCCGGGCTCATCTCCTGTGTGTCCAGGCAGAGCTGGGAGCAGCCAGCTCGGAGCCAGGGCCGGAGCGTGATAAGCTACTCCTGGATGATGGATGGCACCACTGAGATCCATCATGCTCCAGCTGCCTCCCAGATCTCGGTATCTCCTCAGGAAATTCAATATTAAAATGTCATGTGCAGCTCTGCTCTCGTTTCCCTCTCTTTTCCTTACTTTTTTTTTTCCCCTCCAAGAAAGAGCCGTGTAAGAGGCAGAGCAAGAGCTGGGCAGGCTGCCAGAACACTGGCTAGGTTTCCTTTAGTTTCTGGAAGGGTCTGGATTTCATACCCATGTTATTCCCTGCAGCCAACAGGCTGGTAACCACAGAACACACATACCTGGTGGAGATCCAAAGGGCACATGGATTGTGGGAATCCTGTCCAAATCCAGCCAACGTGAAAGGTGCCAGAGTGGTGGTGCTGTTGGTTCATTGGACAGTGGGTTTGTGCTGGGGCAGGAGAGCCACGAGCAAACATTCCCACTGTTCCAGGACCTGGGGAAGAGCCTCCTGAGGATGGGAATGATCGAAATGAGCTGATGTTTAACCAGTGGGGTGAGAGTTATCAGCAAAATTAGGAATTGACTGTGGTTTGTTAATCTGGGGAGCTGCGTGGAGAGGCCCCAAGTCTGGAGGCCAGGAAACTATTATTTGCTATTTATGGAAGTATTATTTGGTTTATGTATGGTTTTCCAGTTGGGAGGTTGGGTGTTGAGGGGGAGAATTACTCAGCACCTGCAGAGGAAGTGCCTCTGCCTGTCCCAGTCCCACGAAATGAGCTTCTCCTCAAATTGTGAAGGGATTTAAACCCCTCTGTTCCCTGATAAAAGCTTGACAGCTGGTAGAAAAATGGAGTTTTACTCAAAAATATTGGAACACACTGCTTCAGGGGAGTGTCCAGTCGGAGGGTGGGGTGGGCATTGTGATGCTCTGCAGGGCCCAGGGCTTCCCACCTGCCTGGCTCCTGCTCCATCATCTCCCTGCTGTCATTTCCTGGTCCCTTATCTCCCTGCTATTAATTTCCTGGTTCTTCTTCTCCCTATCCATCATCTCCCTGTCCATCATCTCCTCGTTCATTGCCTCCCTGCCCATCTTCTCCTGTCCCCCATCTCCCTGTCCTTCACCTCCCTGGCTGTCATCTCCTGGACCATCGTTTCCCTGCTCACCACCTCCTGTCCTTTGTCTCTCTATCGATCACCTCCCGGTCCATCACCTCCCTGTCCCTCTCCTCCTGCTCCATCTCCTTCCAACCCACCACCTCCTGCCCACCCTCTCCCTGCCCACCCCTCGTCGAGGGATCCGTCGAAGTCCCCCGGGGGTCTCCCGCTCCCCATTCCCGGCGGGGCCCCTCTGACCCCTCCGGGAGCCCCTTTTTCCCCCGCGCTGCCCGGGGGCGGTGGCGCCGGGGCGGGACCGGGGGCGGCCCCGGAGCGGCGGCGGGAGCGGCGGAGCGGAGATGCCGTACCTGCTCATCAGCACCCAAATCCGCCTGGTGAGTCCCGGCGGGACCCCCGGGCCTGGGGAATTTCGGGGGGCGGGCAGGGACCGAGCGGGACGAGCGGCGGGACGAGCCCACGGGTGCGGTCCCGGGCTGGGCTGTCCCCGCTGCTGCCGGGGAGGGTGTTGGGGGTGATGCAGATTTGGGGGACGGTGCCCGGTGTGGGGTGTCCGGCACAAACCGCCCCCGCACTCCGCAAGAGCCCCCGGTGCCCAAACCCCGGGGGTCGGGGCTTGGAGAGCCCCCGGTACCCACACCACAGCTCTGCTCCCCCCAAATTCTCCTCTCCCAAACAGCGACTCACTCGGGAAACTTGCGGCAGGATCCCAGGAAGGCCAAAGGGACAGCTCTGCCCGCGCGTCCTCGCCGTCCTTTTCCCTCTTGTCCCCAAAGAGCCGTTCCAGGGTGGAAAACCCAGCCAAGGGGCGGACATGGCTGGCAGCAGGGTCTGGCAGGAGCCGGGCAGGGGTTGGGATCGCTGTCAGGGGTTCCTGGCTGGGCACAGCCTGTTAGTCTCAGATAAAACCACAAAGGAAATGTAACTCCCCAGTGCTTGGCAGCACACACATCCCACAGGGCAGCTGCTCCCCAGCTCCTGGCAGCCAGCACATCCTGCAGGATTCTGCGGGAGCCCACAGCCCTGTGCTTTTCTAGGGTTTCCCTTTCCCAACCCAAAGGGGAGCCATCCGCCCGAAAGCCCAAATATTCCAGCGTGGTTTGGGGCAGGAAGGGGGGACGGTGAAAACAGCAGATGAGCAAAGGGAGGGAGCTGGGTGATGGACGCTGCTGCTGCTGCTGCTGGAGATGTCCCATTAGACATCCCAAAGGAAGCAGCAGTGGACTGGGAATGAGGACGTGAGGGGACGCTGCAGCACCGAAGCGTCTGCCAGCAGTGACAAACTGATTGAGTGATTATGGGTGAGGTACAGGAAAGGGCACATGTGCTGTTCCCTATCGGACTGGCAGCCTGGATCAGTGGAGCTCAGTCTCCCCTCTGGAGACTTTG
This sequence comes from Manacus vitellinus, assembly GCF_001715985.3. NCBI lineage: Eukaryota > Metazoa > Chordata > Aves > Passeriformes > Pipridae > Manacus > Manacus vitellinus. The sequence continues at coordinate 174,402 of NW_021938885.1, forward strand.
GAAACTCTGCTCTTTGCCAGGGCAAAGCAAACATTTCCAGCCTGGAACTTGCTGGGAACGGCGCGTCCTGGCCTTGCAGGGGGGAATGACTGTGGTTTCCTGGCAGTGGCCAGGGCAGGGCTCACTGAGGTCCCCTCCTGGTCCAGACAGGTGGTTCATGGCAATTCCCTTCCCAGTAAAGCTCTTACTGGAGCTGTGCTGGGAGTGGGAGCAGGAGCTGTACCCCCACATGTCACTCACCGCTCCCCTGCCTCTCCCACAGGAGGCTGGTCCCACCATGGTGGGTGACGAGCACTCAGATCCCAACCTGATGGACTTCCTGGGGGCCAGGAAGAGGAACATGCCGGGCAACAACTTGTAAGTCCTCCTCTTCTTATTTTCCTGAGAAAACGTGGAGCATTTTCACTCCTGGCATTTCCTACAGCACCTTCCAGCTGTACAGTTAATCCTGGGGCATGTCTTGTCCTGCCTGCCAACGCTCACCTGAGGAAATGCTGCCTGATACTTCACTTAGTTCTTTAGTTTTTCCTTGCTCTGGCCCTCTTTTAGCACCTGACCCACCTTTCCCTCTCTCCTCACCCCTTACACACCAGGATGCTCCTGGCTGTTACCTGACACATGGCCCAGCTGGAACAAGACATGCATGGCTCCATCTGCCAACATCCCACCCCTCATCCTGAACTCAAATCTCCTTGGTCTGATCATCTCCAGCCCTGAGACACTCAGGAGCAAACGCTGCTGTCACAGCCTTGCTCTGCCTGTGGTACTGAGCCACCTGGAATGCTCATCCACAGTCCATCCTGTCCTGCTCATCCGCAGACTGTCTGTCCCATCCCATCCTATCCCATCCAGCTCAGCCACAATCTGTCCTGTCCCATCCTGTTCTCCAGTGCAGCTCGAGGTTTCTCCCGAGCCAGCCCCTCTCAACAGCTCCCAAACCTTTCCCATGGGTTGCTGAGTGCTGAGGTCAGAGCTGCTTCTCGTGGTGTCCCCCTCGACTCCCACCCCTTCACCTGTGTGTTCCCAAACCATGGATATTTGCCACTTCTCCATGTCCCATCTCTGCCCAGGCCGAGTTTGACCTCAGCCTTCAGGAAAGTACCATGTGGAGACGTGACCAGCATCTTCCTCATGGCTTGGTCCACTTTGTTTCCTTTTTTTGCCCACTTGATATTCCACTCCTTAGTTTTATCTGGGAAAAAAACCCAAACAACCACAGAGCAAAACAAAACCCTAAATGCAAATGAACTTGACAGAGAGGAGCAGCTCAATTCCTGTTCACGTCCCACAGCACAGAGGAGAAGAATCAGGTATTTAACAGAAGGGGCCTCTTGTCCCAGCATATTCCTAAATTTCCGTCTGAGGAGCTGGGAAAACCCCCCCTACTCAGCACCAGCCTGG
>NW_021938885.1:176782-188178 GCF_001715985.3 Manacus vitellinus
GAAAGTCCCCTGGCTGGAACATGGCTGCTGGCACCCCGAGAGCATGGCCACGTGCCAGTGGGGCGAGCCCGGCCACCTCCACCAGCGTCCCAACCAGGGCCGAGAGCTCCGGGATCTGCACCATGGCCAAGCAGGATTTTCCCCAAGCCCTTCCTGAGCAGACACAGACGCTGCAAACCTCCCCCTTCCTGCAGCACCGTGGGCCCCAAAACCTTAACCGTGACCTTGGAGGGAGCCTGAAGGAAAGGCCTGAGCAGCACGAACCTGCTGGGAAACCGGGATGGACAGGTGAAGCACTTAACTCCCTGTAATCAGGGGGTGCACGGATCCTGTTCCGCAGCTCTGCACGGCCAAAAGGCCCCTCATTAAGTCCCACGAGGTGTGGGGAGCAGGCATGTGGTCGCCACGCTCTGGGCCTGTGGCAGAGCCCTGGGGGCAGCCAGGGGTGGCACAGGGACAGCTAGGATGGGCACAGGGAAGAGCCCAGATGGAGCACAGGGGCAGCCATGGTGAGGGGCAAATCCCGGACCCTCAGGTGCTGTGGACAAGGGGACTCTGGGTGTGCCCAGGTGGATGTGGGTCCTCGGCCTCTCCGGTCATTACGCGCTCTCAGCACCCTTTGGTCTTCACTGCGATCCCTGTTGGATTTGGGAGCCGAGGGCTGAGGCACCTGCTGACATTCAGCGTACCTGTTCCTCCGGGCACAGCCAAACCCCGTCCTCAGGGAGCTGGAGGAGAGCTGGGCAGAGATCCCAGGAGCTTGGCTGCTCCATCCCCGCAAATCGCCGCGCGCGGAGGACGCTCCTGCCCCACCCCTGCGTGGGCTCTCCTGGTTTGGCACACCTGGAGGCAGAGCAGGTGGAATCACACACCAAACCAGTGCCGATCTGGGATGACTTCTCTTTTCCCTGATGGCGTTTTATCTGGAAGAAAAGGCTTTGCAGGTGTCCCAGCCCCTCCATCCCGGCTGGATGCACACGGAGACGGCAGCGTGTCCGATGCCCACACTGTGCAATCTTTGCCTCCCTCAACACAGAGCTGTGATAAAGCCCCGGGAACTCTTTCCTCCTGATTTTAGCTCAGCCACTCCGTTTTTTAGGTTCCTACAAATCCCTGCCTCTGCTCCTTCCTCTGAATAATGGGAATAATATTTACCACCTCCCACTGGGAATCCGAAGGATTATGTGGCAACCCTCCTGGAGAAAGCATGGACTTCAAAGACATTTATAATAACACACATTATCTTTACACCACATCTATAATTACAGCCAAGTACAGTCTATCTTGAGAAACTGGAAAATCTCTCACATCTTGGGGTTATTTTGTGCTTTAAAGCACTCCCTGCTCCAGCACAGCTCTGCAACCCGAGCAGGAGCAGCTTTGGAAAGGCTTTTGGACCCTTTTTTATCGTTATTAGTATGAAAATCAGGAGAGTCTTTGTTAAGGTGGCCAAACTGGATCCCCAGTGATCCTGCAACCCGTCATTATCAGGCACCACGAATCACCTAAGGGCTGAGCTGCCCTGGAACTTATCCCAGCTGCTCCCATAAATGGTGCATCCCAGAAGCTGTGTCAAAGGAAAGGCTGGCAGATCCAGTGCCAAAGGTTCTACTGGCCAGCTCAGCTCTGCTGTCCCCACCCAATTCAGCCCAGTTTGTGTCTGGTCCTTTACTGGGGAGCAGTGTCACAGCCCTCAAGATTCCACAGAGGAGCAGACTCTGGGATCTAGGGGAAGGAACGAGCAGCTTCTGCTCCAAACGCAGAGCCAGCACAAAACCAATGAGGAATTAGGGCCAGACAAGGATCCCGGTGTCAGTTCCCAGACTCCCAGGTACTGCTGGGGCAGAGCAGCCTGTGCTCCACTTCACCTGGCACCTCTGTGCAGGACAGACAACTCCTGGCTTTCCAAAGCTTTCCCACCTGACTGAAGGCAGCACCTTGTTCCAATCCCCAAATATCAGCACGGGCTCTCAAACCCACCCAGCTTACAGACATGCTCCAACATGGGCAGAACATTGGGATTTCATTCCTTAGAAACACCTGAATCATTCCTCCCTGCTTGGCCCAGATTCTCCTCCTTCTCCATGAATTCCCAGAACTGTGTTCCCCTGTGTTTACCCATGAACCCTCTGCTGCAGTTTCAGCCCAGTTTCCGAGCAGCACCTGGCTCTGGACACCCAGTCCCTGAGCCACATTCCCATTTAACCTGATCCTTCCCTCCTGGACAGGATTCCTCTTGGTTTGGCACCGTGGGCTGTGTCCTTCCCCTCGGGTTAACCAAAGCACTGTGTTGCACTCACCTGTGCCAGGTGCAGTCACTGGGCTTACCTGGGTTAGGACTGAGGCAGAGTCACTTCCACAAGGAAATTCCCGTCTCTTCCTCCCCCCAGCTCACTTTATTCCTCCTCTTTCCCGGGAGCAGCTGTGAGTACTACGTGAACGACGTGCCGCGCGTGGTCCTGGACAAGCTGGAGAAGCTCGGCTATCGCGTGGTCAGCATGACCGGCGTGGGCCAGACCCTGGTCTGGTGCCTCCACAGGGAATAGCCAGGAAGAATCCTGCCTTCCACCCAGCCCAGATCCTGCTGGACATCATCTCTACAGGACTGACAGCGAATTTTTCCCCCTTCATTCCTTCCTGTCCCAGACTCCCGGCGCTCGGGCGGGGAGAGGAGCAGCACAGAGGCAGAGCTGGACCCAGTGGGATTTTGCCATCCTTGTCATTTCCCAAGAGCATGGGGAGGAAAGGATGCCCAAAAATCAGGCAGAGGGAACAGATGGCTCCAGCTCTGCCTTCAGCAGGATGGCAGTCTGGCAAATTCCAGCTTTTTACATTTTAATCATCTATTTAGCATGCCTTGGAGGAAGCTCAGTAACAGACCTGTCTGCCTTCTCTCAGGCTGCCTGGAGAGGTCCATGCCTTCTCCCGAGCCAGGGAGGTTACAGGGGGACACCAGGCATGGACAGCATCCCATCTCATCCCTGAAATCTGAGGGAGAACCACTAAACCTACCCAGTGGTCCGAGAATCCCCTTCCCTTGGCAGCAAGGCCCATTTCCATCCCACACAGGATCGTGGTCAGCAGCATCCTCAGACTTCCAGATCCCAGAGTGCCATCCAAGCATAACACAGGGTTCCCAAAATAGCACAGAAAGGTGTTGTGAGCATTCCAGGAGCAGGCCCTAATCCCAACAGCAGCAGTTGCACTGCTGGGATGTTTGGGGCTGTGTATGGATCCTGTTGTAGGGGTAACACCAATAAAGCTTTGCTCTAAAGACACCAATGTCCTTCTGTGGGTTGTTTGAAGCTGCAGCCAAATCCTTCTGGATGCATGGCTCCCAGAGGAGCTTCCAGGGATTAAAAGCTCCAAGGTTTGGTGTTCTGCTGGCACCCCTCACACCCTGTCCCATGGGATGGGGCAGCTGCTCTGGACACACACTGACAGGGTAATACCTGCACACTGAAGCCATTTCCTTCCCCAAACCTGGAAAGGGATAAAGGCCACAGTCTCTGGGAGTTTGTATTCCCACACCAGCTTTAAAAAAGGAGGTTTATTGACTTAAACTAAGAAAGAGCACAGGGCGGGGGGGTGCAGGGGTGGGGAGAATCCATACTGTCACGCTAAGTGTGAGACTCTTCCTCGTCTTCCCGCCGGAGCTGCTCGATGAGCTGCTGCCTCTCTGCTGCCTGGCGCATCCTCATCATCACCAGGCTCTCGTAGTCCCGCTCCGACACCACGGATGCCTGGCAGGGAGCAGGAAACACACACAACCCATCAGGGACAGTGCAGACCCAGCTCCCCTCTCCCCAGACCCCCCTCACAACACGGGAGTTCTGGGCAGGAAGCAGTTTGATCCCACAGAGATCGGGTGAGGTGTGAAAGCTGCCTGGCTACAGAAAAACAAGCTGCTTCCTAAGCATGGCTGCTGGGGAAAGCAGGAGACACAGAGAGCCTGCATTCCTGAATTCCCCTCTTGCTGCCAGAGCTGCTCCCTGCTCCCCACGAGGCTGGATGAGGCATTATTTTGGATGATGAGCTCACCCTGCACCTGCAACGCTGCAGCCCAAAGTCCAGCGTACACTTCACCCGTTACAAAGGCTGACGTCATAAAAACATCCAACCTCTGTGGATCAGTCACGGAACTGATAACTCCCAACCGACTGAGGGTGGTGAGAGCACCTCACAGGTTGCCCAGAAAAGCTGTGGATCCCTGGAAGTGTCCAAGGCCAGGGCTTGAAGCAACCTGGGCCAGTGGAAGGTGTCCCTGACAATGGCAGGGGAGCGGAACTGGATGATCCATAAGGTCCCTTCTGACCCAAACCATTCCTGATTCTATGATTGTAACAGTTGGAATTGATGATATTAGAGGTCTTTTCCAACCTGAACGATTCTAAGTGGCTGCAGCAGAAAGAAAACCACCAGGTTTGTTCCCAAACCTGACGCAGGAATGGAAATAGTTTTCCAAAGCTCCCGGAGCCTTCCTGCTGCGTGTGGCAGCAACTGTCACGTGAACCCAGTTGATTGCAGACTCTGCCTAATGAACGTGGGCAGCAGATGACAGCTGCTCCAGTGCTTTGGAACTCTGCTTCCAAAGCCATTCCACACTAGTAGGTGGCCGTGCTATTTTGGATGTATGAAAGCACTGCAAGGCTTGGAAACATCCATCTCATTCCTTGACAGTTCAAGCAGAAATAAGTGTCTTGATAGAAGGTGAATGGAAAAAAAAAAAAACCCTCACGTTCATTCTTCTAGGAACTGGGTTTAGTGGTGATTTCAGAGAGTCATGGAATCACAGAATGGTTTGGCTTGGAAGGGACCTCAAAGATCATCTGGTTCCAACCCCCTGCCATGGGCAGGGACACCTCCCACTAGCCCAGGTTGCTCCAAGCTCCGTCCAACCCGTCCTTGGACACTTCCAGGGATGGGGCAGCCACAGCTTCTCTGGGTACTTAAGGACATCTTAGGAAGCAGCAGGGATACAAAGGCAATAGAATGGCTAAATAAGACTCTGCATGAAAATGGGGCAAGTGCAATTTGTTATCAAGTGCCAGTAAAGTGGTTCCTCCGGCTGTGAGGACAAAATAGAAGCCCCACAACAGATGAGGAATGTTGAGTGGGAAATTAGGAGTCTAATTGGTGTCTTAGGAGCCAGATGAGTGAAATGACCTTTGGGTGCTGGCAGCACCAGTGTCTCAGAAAGCACTGATGGGTATTGGCCCTCAGCAGCAGAACCAAGATCCTCCCCAGTCCTGTCCATCAACCCCAGGGATTTGCTGGGCTGGATGGAAGAGGCTGTGTGAGACTCATGCAGATGAATCACCCACACAAACCTGAATCCCCACCTCGCACACGGACTGAAATTTAAAACAGACAAGAGATTATTCCCAGCCTGGTTTGGGAGCCCTGCTGACACACGGAGCCTTCAGAGTGGCAGGAGGGAGGAGAAGAGCCTGATCCAGGTGGGCTCCAAGCTGGCAGCTCCCAGCAGTCCGGGTGCCTCCGAGGAGCTCTCCTGCTCCTCAGGCAGCGTGGGCTGAGGCTTTGCCACTCCACACACCTACTTCCTGCAATCCTGGCAATTACCAATCGTGTAAAACCCAGTTCCTGACGTGGCTGACTCAGCAAGGGCTTGGCTCAAAACAAACACATCCGAGCAGGAGCTGCAGCCCGGGAAGAGGCGATGGGCGGCACATGAAGAGACAGCGGCAGCAGCTTCGGGGATTTTTAGCATTCCGGGTCCAACCTGGCTGAATTCCCGAACTCCCGGCTCAGCTGTCCCCAGACTTGCTCCTTCATCCTGGTGAGCGTGGCAGGCACAGTTCTCCGAGTGCTCCAGCAGCTTCTCCTCTGCGCCCTCGGACTCGGGGCTGCTCCGACACGGCGTAAGTCTCCTTTGCATTCCGTTCTCCCGGCATTTGCCTTTCACGGTGTCGCCTTTTACATCCCCCTTCGCCTCTATTTCCTTGGCTCCTCCAGTGGGACTGAGTCACCGTCTCCTTCCCAACCACCCACTGGATTTTCCGGCGGTGCCCCTCCGCAGAAGGTGGCTGGTTACCATGGCACCCGGGTGCCCTTCTGTTCTAGATGCCAGATTAGATCTGTTCTCATGGTGACTGTGCCTTGCTGTTCCTCACCAGCACACGTTTAACGAGCTCAGACACCGTGTTCCTTCTCCACTCAAGGAGGAGACTCCTTAAGATCCAAGACAAGCCAACTGCTCCTTACCACAGCGTGGAGTCTGTATTTCCTGCACTACCAGCCTCTCTGTTTTCCTTCCAGCTACGGGAACGGGGCAGGAAGAGGCTGTTCCTGCTGCGTGGCTCGCTGCTGATCCCGTGGCTTAAGTCCAGCACCTGCCTGTGAGGAGTCAGCAGGTCCCTTCTCCTCACTGCCTTCCCTCAGCATGGATACCTGGCGCAGAGGGTCCATCAAGTCCACCACGTTCTTCAGACGTTTCTCCCTCAGGAGGCACAAAAAGCTGGGCAACCAAGTCATCATCCTGAACCAGAACAGCCACACTCTGGACACTGACGGCCAGAAGAGGGAAGGCTTGAGGGATCTGAAGGACAAGTCTGACTACCTGTCGTGCCAGAGCGAGCAGAACCTGGCCAAGGCACAAGCCCCTCCCAAGCCTCCCCGGCTGTACCTGGACAGTTCCAGCTGCCCCAACATCATCGACCACACCGACTCCCACTCCGACATCTCCTTTTCCGACGCCGCTCAGTACCACAAAGGCACTCAAACGCACAAGGACCAGGCTACAGACCACGGGACCTCAGAGGCAGGTTCCCAGAACGGCACCACTCTTCCCGACCTGGCTGACCCCTTCCTGTCCTTCAAAGTGGATTTGGGGCTATCGCTCCTCGAGGACGTCCTGCAGACCCTCAGGAAACAGAACCCAAGAGATTATGCCATCTGAAGGTATTTATCATTCACCACATCCCATTTACCCAATGCTGCTGCCGGTTCCTCTGATCCCAGCGGGAGGAAGGATGCTGGAGCATGCCTGTCGTGTGTGGCCTGTTTTGTTGTCCTCACCTCACCCACCACAGACCATCCCTGTCCTTGCCAAGGAATCCTCTGGAGCAGAGCTCAGGTGAGAGCACTGTTTCCACTCTTCACCCTGGCAATCTCCCACTCCGGACTGTGCGTCTCCTCCTCAGGGAAGAACGGCATCGTTTGGGAAAGACTTGTTATTTTGGGGATGTGGCTGTGACACTGCGGGGCAGGGACACACAGGGACTTGGCATGGATCCCTTGTGGGACAGCAGGCAGCCTGCAAGGAGACAGCAGCACTGCACCTCAAAGCCACAGGTGTGGCAAGGGCTGAGAGACGGGAACTGGGGGTTCTTCTCCCACCGTGTCTGGATGTGAAAAATCAAAGCTGTTCCTCTTTTTTTTTTTTTTTTTCTTCTTCCTTGTGGGTTTCTTTTTCCCCAGCTCCAGTGCAGTTGGCACTCCCAGCCTGGAAACAGGTAAGCACCCACTCGTGCTCGTGCTAAGAGCACCAGCAGTGGGTTTATCCTCCTGGCAGGGGAGAGGAGATGTCTCCACACACTGCTGCCTCACGCATGCACTGAGCTCCCAGCTGTACAGATGTGGAAGAATAAATGTATTTGTGACTGGAAGTGTCTGGTTGCCTCATTTAGTCGGTAAGAAGCCACAAAAAGCCAAGGCACCAGGAGCACAGGGTATCTGGAGTGGCCCAGATACATCCTCCCCGGCACTGCAGGTTTTTCTGAGGGAGGGGAAGCAGCGTGGCTCTGTTTTTCTGGGCTGGGGAAAGGAGAGAGCTGCTGGGACTTGATTTTCCCCAAAGGAGAGCTCACACAGCTCAGGGCAAGACCTAGTTCTCCACCCCTGAGCTGGAGAGCAGGAAGGGCTCTGCCAGGCTGAGAACACTTTGGGGCAGCATCAGGGCAAACTGCTAAAAGGACACTGCAGAAACTACTGCAGTAGTCACCAATTCTTACCTTTCTGATAGGCTAGATATTAGGGCTCTTTTAAAAAACAACAGTAATAAAACTTCCATGCCCCCAGATAACCAGGAGCTTTGGAAGTAGCTACAGCAAAGTGCAGGGACATTCCAAAGCTGGCACAGCCGGCTCTTACCCTGTCAGATTCACCTCTCAAAGCCTGGTAATACGAAACAAACTCTCTGAAACCTCCAAGGAGCTTAGAAAAGGTGCAAGGATACCAGGCAGGAGGCTTTTCTCAGGGCTGAGGAGCACTGGCAGGGAGATCCTCCTGAAGGAGCAGGGAAAACCTTCCCAAACCTGAGTGCTCCACACCATTGTAGTGGCAAAACAAGCTCCTCGCTGCGCTGCACAGCCACTGTGTGCTCTGAACCATCACACAGACATTGCTCTAAATGGCCTGGAGTAACACTGGCCAAGCCACAGCTTTTGTAATCCAAGGGGAAGTCGCCTGCTTGGCTCCAGCAGCTTTCCAGGAACTGCTGGACAACGTGCACCCGTTGCCGTAGGAGAACAAGTAGCCTGAGACTTACTGCCTCCTCCCAGCACAACAGCCAGCCTTGCTTCCACACGGGAAGCACTTCCAAACCCCCTGCTTAGGGTCTGACCGTCCTTTACCTGCAGCTTTTGGCACTCAGCTCCCAGGTGCCTGTCCCAGGCAGGGAGCACCGGGATGACTGTCCCAGAGGATGAGTGGCGAGCGCGTTGCCATGAGAACGCTGCGGGTCTTGGGCTGTTTGCTGAAGCAGAGCAGGGAAGGAGCTGCCTTTGCATGGGGTGGGAACAAAATGGGGGTGGATTCAGACAAAAACAGGGGGGAAGCAAATAGGAAGCGAGGGCAGCTTGAATTGGAATGAGATTTGTGCAGCTCGGAAGCAAGAACGTGGAGTCTGATGGCTGGGAAGCCGGGCTGGGTGTGAAAGGAAGAGGCAGGAGCAACAGGGATCTGGAAGCTCATCCTGCACAGCCCAGAGCTGGAGAGGGCAAACTAAGTCAGCTGCAAGCAAAACAGCCAAGAGGAGCTATTAGCACACTAATCATCCTGTGGAAACATCCTGGTGGATGCAGCAGGAGCAGGATTTTGAGAGGGTCTGGAGCAGGCGCGAGGAAAAGTGGGAAGCGGAGCAGTTTAGAGATGCAAGGCTGCAACATAATCCCAGAAATTGCAGTTGCTTACAGAAAAAAAAGCAGCAGAAAGGACAGCCAAGCATCAGCAGTGCAATTCCTGGGAAGGATGCATGGCCCTGGCAGCAACTCCTCCCCATCCTGAGAAGCAGGATGGGATTGAGGAGGCTGTGCTGGGTAGAGGTGGGTCACCATGAACCCCTCCTGCTGCTTTCCTGCTCTCCCTGCTGCCCCAACCACACTAATCTTTCACCACAGGCAGACACTGCACTTCCAAAATAACAAGCTCTGGGCATGGAAACAGGCCAGGATAAACTCAGGGATCTGAACCCACACAGGCTGGAATCCACCACCAAGCTCCAACTGCAACAGCAACACCCTTTGGTACGAATGAGCCAATTCTCACTTTCTCCTAATGAGAAATTCTCAAATAAAGTGGTTTGGAATCCTTTTTTTGCCCCAATTTCCTTTCTACCACTCTGGTCCCCTCTCTGAATCTCCTGTGGCTGCAGGACTCTCCCAGATTCTACATGGATAGAACAACAACCAGGCATTCTGATGTATAAATGCCAGTACTATAAACAAAGTACTGGCAAAAAAGTCAAGAGTGAATGTACTGAACAATCTCACAGGCTTAAAATATTTAGGGAGTGAACACACAAAAGGCTGATGGAGACACACAGCTTAAGAGCACCTGGACAGCATGAGGCAGGAGCCCTCTCAGCAATGAGATTTCTGAATCTTTATACCACAGGGAAGGAGGAGAGGAGGGTAAGTGTCATGTGAAGTTTGAACCAGGTCCCTTCCCACCTTCCCAGCCAAGGAACTGGCTAAGTAAGCCAGAAGACATGCAGCTTGCACTCAGAGTAACCACACTGGTGTGGAGAACCAAATCCAGACCATGAGGTCTCTAGAAGGGTACTTAGCTTGATATTGCTTTCTCCTCCCTCCTGCAGACCCTAAAATTAGAGGTTTCCTTCCATCACTGAAATTTCCTTCTCCTGTGAACGCAGTGAGTAACCAAGACTGCCTAAAAAAACCTTCATTTCAGCAGCTCTCAGCCAGAGAATTCCCACAGTCAACACCTATTAACAAATCCCAGCATAATGGCATTGGAGGCTTTGGGCTGAGCAAGGAACATCCTTGTTCTTCACTTGGAAGACAGTGAGTGTGTGAAGATCCAGTCATCCAAACAGCTCCAGTTCTCTTTAAAAAAGCCACTGGTCCAGCACAGAAAAGCTGATGGGAAAGCCAGGCCTGGCATCAAGTGTTTCTTTGCAGCTCATATTTGCCCATAAGTACAAAGCACACTGAAATTTAGGTTGCTATAGCAACGACTTTAAATACCACAGCCCATGTCTCCTTACCTGTGAGGTCCTGGGCTGGCTGGTGCTGTCAGAGAGGACAGTGCTGGGGTGGCTCTGGGGCTGCCCCTCCAGCCAGGAAATCTTCAGAGGGTTGTTTATCAGGCCAACTTCATTCTTCACAGCCATCTCCTAGCAAGGAAAATATTCTTCCATCACCACCTGAATTCCAGGCCCCGCTCCCTCACAGGTCCCTAAGGATCACTTTCCCATCTCACCCCGGCCTCAAGGCCAAGTGGGGCACAAACAAGGAAGATCCATCCCTGGAAGTGTCCAAGGCCTGGCCTAAACCGTTCTGTGATTGCATTTGTTAAGATCTGTTGCAATCAGATCATCTTTAAGGCACTTTTATGGTCCTTATCTGCATTGAGCACAGACAGAACATACCCCTGCCAGATCTTCAGATAAACAGGTCACACACAGTTCTGGGCTGGTTTTCCTTTTGATCTTTTGGATGTGAGTGAAAGAACAGGTGACAAGGAACAGAGGCTCCTGCACAGAGTAAGTTAATGGAACTACTAAAATTAAGGGTAATTGACGATTTCTGTTCCCACAACCACGTGAATTATTAAAATTCAGTGAGCCAGGACATTTTGATTTGTTTTTCACTGCAAATGCCTGGTATCACCTCTAAAACACAAAAGCCCAACTCCAAGGTAATTCACCTTCACTGGGAGCTGATTAAATGCTCGGTGCCTGATTTTTCAGACACTGTCTCTTCCCTCAGCCTGTTCCACGCACAACCTGTTTATATGCCTGGTCTGCTCCGGGTCTGTGCCTCCAGCTCTGCCACTCCCTTCATCCCTCTGAGCCTTCAGACTCTCATTAGCCTTCTCCACTGCCTTAATGACCTGGGCTGTCACCCTGTGACCTGTCCCCTCCTGTGACATCCCCCCCACCACACCCAGCTGGGGCTCTGCACACTCACCGC
>NW_021938885.1:188807-194475 GCF_001715985.3 Manacus vitellinus
GAATGGCTTCACACTGACAGGGAATAGGGTTAGATTGGGAAAAAATTCTTCCCTGTGAGGGGGGTGAGGCCCTGGCACAGGTTGCCCAGAGCAGCTGTGGCTGCCCCATCCCTGGAAGTGTCCAAGGCCAGGCTGGACGGGGCTTGGAGCAACCTGGGATAGTGAAAGGGGGGTGGGACTGGATGGGCTTTAAGGTCCCTTCCAATCCAAACCATTTCATTGTTCCATGATTTTATGATATGCAGCTTCCCAGAATTCATTATCCTTATACCAGAGAGCAGGGGAAGACCCAGTAGTAGGAAAGTGAGTGTGAGACGGGACCTTTTGCAGGATCTGCAGCAGCACATCTTTGGAGTATCCCCCTCCCGTCTCATCTTCTTTCCTGCATTTCCATCTGAGCTGGGAAATAAAGACCAGGAGTTAATTTTGTCTGTTTGAATGCACTGCTGTGCTCAACGCTGCTCCCACCCCCTGCACATTCCCCACGTTTGCTATTTACAGCCACACTCCCAGGACTGCCAAGACAGTGATCTCAGCACGGGAATGAGCACAGGGAACAAACTGTTTGGGGAACAGGGAGAAACTGTTGCTCACTGGAATATAAAAAGATCACATTGAAAGGATGCTGATGGCTCTGTCAGGGTAATTAGCAGATGTTCCCCCGCGCTTAAAGCAAAAACAACTCAATTCCAGGCTCAGAAATCTGGAGCAGACAGAGGAAAGGTGAGGGAGGAAGGGATTCTAAGGGCAAGGACAAGAGCTGTTCACTTGATGATGCACATTCCACAGGGGAATTTCACCTCCACTGTAAAAAGGGATGAGCCAGCTCAGCAGGGTTGAAGTGTCCCTTCTGTTTTCCATCACGTTCTATAAGTTTACACCAAAATCCAGCTTTTTAAGAGTGTCTTACCTTGAGTTTAGGAGTTACTTTGCCTTCTGCTCCATTTCTTTCCTGCTTGCCTAAAGAGGGGAAAGGGAAAAACACAGACTGAAAGGACATGGGCGAGAAAATTCCTCGGCATTTAGCACAAAATCTTCCCTGAGATCATACATATGACAACAGCAAACACTTCTGGATTTCCACTAGACCATTCCAGCCCCAAAAGTCCTGTGCAACAGGAACTGCAGCACAGACTGAATATTCCATGGCAGCGTTTTTCCCTTCTAGGATGCCCAGACTTGCCACGATCAAGGCAAGAAACAGGTAAGTAAAAATACAAGCAGGAGACCTGGTAGCTTCTGAGACATTTTTCCCTGCAAAAGGAAGTTGTCCTGGCGGGAACAACTGCAGAAAAATTAAGGGTAGACAAAAAGCAGGATAGCACAGTCTAGGAATTTAATTTGGCCCTGCAATTAAATACTTTATAATGGTGCATTTATTGCAAGGGATCTCAAAGTGGCTTACACCAAGCAAATTCTCAACATCCTCCCCCAGTTTGCGAAAATTGAAAGAAAAATGAAAAAAAAAAAAATTAAAAATAAAAGGAGGGAAGAAAAATAAAAAGATGTGAAATGAAGTTAAGAAAGGCAAAAAAATACAGGAAAAGCCTGGGGACCCCAAGGAGAGTTTCTGTCTCTGGGGCTCTGGTTGTTTTGTTGCTTGAACTTGCCAGATCAGGACTTTTTCTGGCCCTGTACGTGAGGCAGGTGAGGGCTCCGAGCTCCCCTGTGCTCACCTTGGCTGTGCTGCTCCCTTTCCAGCCGGATCTGTTCCCTGATGAGCCTCTGCTGCTCCTCCAGCTGCCGGGAGCCCTCCTCCCGCAGGCGGATTATCTACGGCACAGGGAACACAGCACGGGACACCTGAGGCAGTTCCAGGGCTGCTCCATGCCAGGAATCCCAAGGGGAGCTTGGGTGTCCTGGGACACCCCTCCTGGGACAGCTCCAGCACTAAAGTGGGATGTTCCCAGTGACACCATCCCTCCCAGCCAGCAGATAACCAGGCAGTTGTTGTTGTTGTTGTTGTTGTCGTCTACTGTGCAAAAGGAAAGGGGCAGGAAAAATAAACTCCCCGAATTAACATGTTTGCCAGACTGCCACAAGATCCCTTCTACCTCTTTTTCCATGGCCAGGTTGGAACAATCTGGTCCAAAGGAAGGTGTCCCTGCCCATGGCAGGGGATGGGAACTGGATGAGCTTTAAGGTCCCTTTCAACCCAAACCACCCTGGGAGTGTGTGATTCATAGAGCCCCTTAGTCCCAGAGCCTGAAGTCCTGCAATCCAGAGATTTGCTGCACCTCATCCCATAGATTTCATCAGGAAGGGAAAGAAGACTTTCAGCAATTTTTCCTCAAAAGAAGCAGAGAAACCTAAGAATGAATCATTACTTCTTCTTCTAATGATCTCGTTATCCTGATCTCCTCCTCCTCGTTCTCCTGGGACTGGGCTTCTCGTTCTCTGGCTTCAAGATCTGCAGAGAGGGAATTAAATAAAAAATAAATTCATTAATAAAATGCAAAACATTTAACAGAAATTAAAACAACCCAAAGAGAATTTTAATTTTTCCCTGCTGGCCAGGGGAGGAGGGAAAGATTCACAAATGTGGCTACACCTACACTGATATCCTGGTGTCACTGCTACCTCTCCTCTGCCCCCACACATAAAAGGAGTCTAACAGGCATCAACCCCCTAATTTCCAGAGCAGGACCTAATTCCTTCCTTCCCAGAGCAGGGCCATCCCAGCCATGGCTGTGGGAGGAGATTCCAGGTGGCTCCTGCATTGTACTGGGCACAAAGAACCCAAAGCCATCAGACATGGATGACAGCAGGTTGATCACTGGAGAGTTCCTGTGGGAGAAGAAATGCAAACACCCAGTTCAAGGCAACGGGAAGGTTTTGTTTCATTA
The DNA here is from genome assembly GCF_001715985.3 of Manacus vitellinus. NCBI lineage: Eukaryota > Metazoa > Chordata > Aves > Passeriformes > Pipridae > Manacus > Manacus vitellinus. Next base: position 191,654 of record NW_021938885.1, read on the forward strand.
CCAAGCTTTACTTTCTTCCTCTTCTCATCGAGCTTCTGTGTCCTTTCTGCAGCCTGTTTCTTCGCCCTCCTCACCCTGTCATATGCTGCCTGCCAAGGAACCAGCACAACAGGGTGAAACTACAGGAACAGGGAGAGAAACTGGAAAGCAGGGAACAAAATGACATCAGACATCACTCCTAGAAGTGTTGGAAGTTAACACAAATATCCCGAAAACACGAGAAGAGGCCCGAAGATCTCCAGATGGAAGGGTGAGAAAGTCCAGGAATAACTTCAACATGTACTGGAGAGAACTCTGACCCATCTTCAGAGGTGGGAAGAACATTTTGGTTCCCTGAACATCCCAAAAGTGGCTTTAGGGGCACTGGTGACAGCCCAGGTTGGCTTTGGAGCACAGTTTTACAACTAAAAAGGGTCTATTTGACATGAAATATTTATTCACAGACACGTTTGAGGTGCTATGAATGTATCAGATCAAAGAGCACCCAAAATCCTCAGCAGCAAAAACACACCAACATTAATTCAGCACTAGAGAGATCTAAGAACTGGGGTGAACTGGCAATTTCACTGGCACCTGTTTAAACCAGTTGCTAATGTGTTCCTCAGCCTGCACAGAACCTCTGTGTAGGAGGTGAGCACAGACTGCCTCTCATATTACCTGTAGAATAGTTGTACAACTGTTTTTATCAACTGGGAAAAGCTGTGATTTTCCCTTTTTTTTATTCCTTTCCTGCATGGCAAAGGTTTGCTAAACAGTTTTTCCTTTTAAATATATAGAAGACCAAAAGTTCTTGGATGCCCAAAGCTGAATTCCCCCTTTGAGGGGGGATTACAAGCTTTGCCAGTGTTTGAAAAGAGAAGTTATTTCATGGGTTTAGCTCTTATCACCTGAAATCAGCACACGTCTCTCTTCTGAGCTTATCTGCAGAGAGTTACTGGCTCATTTTTGGTCTGTTTTTATGAAAAGCTTGGAGCCTCAGCAATCACATCCAGGTATTATTCATTTGTCAGCCCCTGACTTGGAGGGAACTGCAAATGCACTGTTGCCATGGGAATTTGGTGTCCCTGAATCAGGGGTGGTTATCATCGATTTTATTAAATGGGATATGCTCCAGTCTAACATGTTATTAAAGACAGCATCTCACCCTTGGAGAGAGCATCTGATCAGAAACAGAATGTTTCTCCCAGTTTTTGTTTGGCACATAATATTTGATCCCATGGAGAAGCACAGGGAACGACAGCTGAGAGTTGTATTCACAGACTCTCCACTGGAGAACAGAGCAGGACAGACAGGGAGAGTTTCCAGCAGCACCCCAAAATCCCACCCTTCCCAAGGGATGATCCTTACCCTGGCTGCTGCATCTGTGAGCACGGCCAAGGCCTGGGACAGCTGGTGGAAGATTTCCGCTGGGAACGAGAAGAAATGAGGGTAAGATGCAGGAAACCATGTGAGGCATCTGGGAAAGAACAGGAAAGACAATTCCTTATGGGAGAGACCTGCAGGAATGTCTCTCCAAGAAAGAAGAATCATCTCTCCAAAGCCAACCTCTGCCAGGGTCACCTCAACCCAAAGGGCAACATCTGTTACATCAGCCTGAGAATAAATAAGGAAACAAAACCTGGGATTGTTTCATTTTAAGAAAAATCTTGAACACATGAACCTAATTTTTCTTACTGATTGTTTTTATCACGGGTTGCAATGTCTCCTTCATGGCACATTTAGCTGGAGCTCATAGTTTTCTTCTTCCTCTCAGTGCTTTTCCTTTCACTTTCTCTTGTTTGTGTACAAATAAATCATCAAGCATTCCTGCTTATGTCGTATTGGAAATTGTTATGTTATATTACAGCCATCTAGCCTTTAGAACTCTTTCCTTTGTCCTATTATAAGCACTGGGAAATTATATTTATTTTTGTGAAGATGAATTATCAGTAGTCTCCATGCACAAAAAAGAAACTAATTGCTAATTATGCAGTTTCCATCTACAACAACCACTCCCTCCCTCACTGCAGGCAGCTGAAATTCCCCCTTCCACACAAATCCCGCCTGGCACCATCACCAGCTTTCCAGCCCGAGATCCAAACTTTTCATCTCACATCAACATTGCTGCTCCTCCTCCTCTAAGGTGACACAGATAAGCCTGAGGCTTCCCCACATCCTTCCCATTGCTCCTGCAGGTATCAAACCTCCCAGATTTCCCCTCAGTGCTGCTATTTTTTCCCCACAGTTACTCTGGGAACCAGGGCAGCAGCAGAAGCCAGACCTTGCTCAGCCTGGGTGAGCTCAGCTCCACAGCCGGGGCCCTTTCCCCAACAAAAACGGGCCGTGCCCACAGATAATGTGCTGTTGAAGTTTGGACTGTGAGAGATACGGGTGAAACCAGTGTCCAGCCAAAGGTCTGGGTTCAGGCACCACGTGGGAAGATTTTGAGAGGTGCAATTCCAGTGCCAGCACTGACTCAACGCTGATGCTCCCAAACCCGACAGGGATCGCTCAGCCCTAAAAACCGGAGTCAACAGCAACGACAGCAACTCTGAGCCCCGTGTGTGTGCGTGTTCCAGGTGACAGGCACCCCGGCATTCCCTCAGGGACAGTGCTGAAGGGAAGCAGAGCCGCTTCCAGGAGCCTGGAGAGGTGAAAACTCCCAGGAGGAATTGCTGCTGGCGTCTCACCTGCCCGGGGGTTGTCCGGGTTCTTGTCCGGGTGGCACGTCAGGGCCTTCTGTCGGAACGCTGTCTTCACCTGCAGGGGCCACGCTGGGAGTTACTGGGGTGGGACTGGTTTGGGTTTGTCAAAAGAAAAAAGAAAAAGCAGCTTGGAAAAAA
>NW_021938885.1:196208-204945 GCF_001715985.3 Manacus vitellinus
GGAAAAAAGGGAAAGGGGAAAAAAGGGAGAAAGGATAAAGAAAGGAGAAAGGGGAAAAAAGGGGGAAAATGACAAAAAAAGGGAAAGGGGGAAAAAAAGGGGGGAAATGACAAAAAAGGGGAAAGAGGGGAAAAAGGGAGGAAGGGGGAAAAAAAAGGGAAGGAAAAAAAAAAAAGGGGAAGCCGTTCTGTCCCAGTGCCAAGCAATTTCCTGCTAAAACGAGTGGAGAAAGTTGTGTCTCGGCCCCACCTGGTGGACAAAGCTCCAGGGATGGGAATGCACAAGGAAAGAGCTGCAGGTGACCCAACCTCCTGCATAAGATTCCAGGTGAGGGAGAGACAACTCACTCCCAAACATCCATCGGCTGCCCAGCTCCCGCCGGGCTGCTCCGACCAGCGGGTGGAAAGGGCTTTCCTCGCCCCTTATTTCGTGCTACAAAAAAGTCTTGGGATCATTTCAAGTATTTCAGCTCAAGGACTGACGCCCCAAATTCCATTTGCCGCTTTGTAAAGCTGCACCAAGGCCATCCAGCTGGGAATTCTCTCATCCTCCCCTGCAGTGACCGGCTCAGCCGGGAAATAAATAACCTGAGCTCACCCGAAGCCTTTTCAGCTCATCCAATCCCTGGATTGTTCCCGTTGGGTGCTTCACTCAAGGGGAATTTCCAGGGAGCGGGTCGCAAACCCCCAAAAATGAACCAGAAGCTTTACGGGCACCGACAGCACCTGGACCGACCTCTAACAGCTGGATTTTCGGATAAACACCGCGACTTTCCTTCTGGAGGCGCATAAATAACAAAGCGAGGGGAACAGCGGTCGCAGACCAGCTCTGCAGCTCTCCCTCCCAGCCCTTCCCTCCTCCAAAGGCGGGACTGAGAAGGCACAAGGGCAAATTGAGGGCAATAACGCCAATATCGGTAAACCCGGGATAAAACAACGCCAACACCGGCAAATCCGGCCTTTCCGCACGATTTCACAGCCCCGGCCCCGCAGCAGCGCCCCGGGCAGCGGGAGCGCACCAAGAGCGCTCGGAGCAGCCGCTCAGCTCCGCACCGGGCAGCGCGCGGCACCGGGAACATCCCGTTCCCGAGGACGCCGGGACAGGGAGGGAAGGGGCCCGTCCCGAGCCGTCCCGCGCCCACGACCTCCTTCTCCGACGCCTTCTCGCCGACTCCCAGCAGCCCGTAGAGGTCCAGCTCCAGCAGGTCCTTATCGACCGCCATCTCCGCGTTCCCCGTTGCCGGTCCCGCTCCCGGTGCCGGTCGTTCCCTTTCCCGGTGCCGCGGCCGGGCCGCGCCGCTCGCTGGGAAACGTAGTCCCCAAGCGCTGCCGCGCCGCGCGCCGTCCCCGCAGGTGGACTACAATTACCGTGATGCATCACGCGCCCCCGCGGAAGGGCGCGTCTGCCGGGCGCCGCGCGCCGCGTGGTGCGCCGGGTGTTGTAGTTCCTTTGCGGCTCCTGTGAGCGGGAAAAGGCGGGAGGAAAACTACAACTCCCGTCGGGCTGTGCGCGAGAGCCGGCGCGCCCCTGACAGCGAGTTTATCGAGGAAAGCCCGTCCGGGACATGGAGTCCCAATGTCCCCCCCCACCGCTGGCCATGTCCCCAAGTGCACAGACACATCCATGTGGTAGATCCCTCCAGGGGTGGTGACTCCATCGCTTCTCCGGGCAGCCTGTGCCAGTGCAGGGTGCTGCGAGCCCAACTACAGCCCGTTCCCAAGAGCATCCTTGTTTTTGTTGTTCCCAAAAAGCATCCATCTCAGCCCAAGGCACGGCTCCTTCGGAAATTCCTCTTGTCTTCTTATTGACCTAAGATGCCTTCCTTTTTTTCCACGCAGTTCTGAGAAGGAAGCACTAGTCTATCCAATTATTCCATTACATGGGAGATGGAGTTTTTTCAGTGTTTATTCGATTATTGTAGAAGGATTCGTGTCCTTGCTGGCTGAAGGACTAAGAGCCTTCAGACCATTTATTTTAATCAGCAATATTAACAGACCTGAGATCATGAAGAAAACTGGGTAAATGTGAATCCAGCCAAGTGTATGTTTGGGAGATGTTTTCTAACCTAGCAGTGCAATGAAACCCAAGAATTCTGGGTCCATCTCCATGGAGCTTCACCCAAGGAGAGCAGGAGCCTTGCTTGTCATAGACTCATAGAATGGTTTGTGTTCAAAGGAACCTTAAAGCCTGTTCAGTCCCATGGGCAGGGACACCTCCCACTATCTCAGTTTGCTCAAGCCCCTTCCAACCTGGCCTTGGACACTTCCAGGGATGGGGCAGCTGCAGCTTCTCTGGGAAATCCACTCCAGTGCTTCAGCACCCTCACAGGACAGAATTTTTTGCAGTATCCCATCTAACCCCACCCTCTGGCAGTGGGAAGCCATTCCCCCTTGTCCAGTGACTGCAGTTCCTGATGAGTCGCAGCCCTGGGTGTGCTGAGGGCACCTGTGGCCATCGTGGTGCCACCTCGGGGACCTCCCTCTGGGGGTCCATTCTGGAGTCCCCTCCTGTGACACCATCTCACCCTCGAAGACACAAAGTATATCTGCTGACACGTGTCCCTAAACCCAGCCACAGCACCCTGGCCCTTCGGGGCTGTCCCTTTGTGACACGGGCGCGTGACGGGGCCGACCTCACCCGTGACACCGCGACGTGGGCCGCGTCAGAAAGGGCTGTGTCCCAGCATTCCATGAAATCAGGATGGGGGCACAGATCTTCAGTCAATCCCATGGGGAGACTGGTGGGCAGCAGGCCCCACGTGACAACACCGCTGCTGAGGTGTGGGACGGCTCCAAAGGGACAAAGCACTGTGGGATTTTTTTGAGGGACGCGTGTCCGCAGAGAACCTTTGTGTCTCTTGCAGGGCGAGATGTCATCGAAGGAGGACTCTCCAGAGCCGGGCACCTCTGCTGCCAGCACCAGCCAGGAGCCACGGGATGGCAGCGAGGAGAATCCCGCCTGCCCGGCGTGCCGGGACATCGACACCAAGTGCTCCAGCTTGTGCTGGCACTGCTTCTGCCGCTTCTGCCTGTGGGATTGGAGCCTCAGCGACGCCGCGTGCCCCCAGTGCCAGCGGCCCATCCGCCACACGTACCCCCAGCACGTGGCCCTGTATCACGAGGTGCAGGACCAGGTGTACAACAGCAAGCAGAGGCAGCTCGGCCGCTCAGAGCAAGGCATGTGGAGCTGCTCAGGACACAGTGGCAGCAGCCACGATGAGCTCTCGGAGCAGGGCCGAAGGAGGTCCTTGAGGTGGCACCGTGACGGCCACCAGTGGTCTCGGCACGCCCAAGGCAGCAGCTCCTTGAGAAGGAGGAGGCGTCGGCGGAGAAGGAGGAGGCGTCAGTGGAGAGGGGATCGGGACAATGTGCCTGGCGAGGGACGAGCTCCAGGGTCTGAACAGGACACCTCAGACTCCTCATGGGGGAGGCGATCCCAGCGCGGGCCCCACATGCCACAGAGCCAAGATCAGCAGGGACAGGCACGGGGCCGCCGCAGCAGACAGAGGTGGCGGAGGAGGAACAGGGAGCGTTCCCACAGCTGGCACAGGCAATGGAGCAGGTCCCGCAGGCAACGCCGGGACACCCAGACATCGTCCTCAGGAACGGAGCCCCACGACGACTCCGCGAGGCAGAGGCGTTGGAGGAGCAGGAATGCTGGTGAGACACGAGCTCCGAGGCACCAACAGCACATCCCAGACTCCTAAGGGAGGAACCGGTACCCGTGCAGGACCCAGAGCCATGCAGGGCACAGGACCCAATAGCCCACCCTCCCACAAGGGGAAAGGCCACACTCAGTCCTGGTACAGGACAGCCCAGAGTGTCCAGCCAGCCTTCTGTGATCTCCCAGCATGGAGCCACCAGATCCTCTCTGGGCATCCCATTCCGGGGTTTGACTCCCTCTGAATAAACAAATGTCACTTTAGCCAGCGCTTCCTTTATTTCCCTTTGTGCTTTTTGCTGTCTCAGGAGCCTCCACAGGTATTTTGGAGCACCCCAGGCCGTGGGGGTGCCTTGGGTTGCCCTCATGAGCCCTATGCTTTCCCTCTCTGTGCTCCCTCCAGCCCCATCATGTGCCTCTGTGGATCAAGCAAGGAGCAGGGGGTTCTCCCCACATCCCCACGGGCTCTTCCCCACTCTGTGCCCCAGGATTCCACAGCTGAATTTGATTTATTTGGAATCTTTTTTTTTTTTTTTGCTTTTCCTCCAATTTTATCCGGGGAAATTTTGCTGGGAAAAGCTGGAAGCCCTTAGCATTTTTCCAGCGGAGCCACACCTTGGTACAGGAACATTTTCCACAAAAAAAGGTGTAGCTGATACCATTCAGTGCTGGAGGTGCCCGAGCCCTGCCCCAGGGCCAAAACTTGCCCTTCACTTCCCTCCCAGCTGTCACCCAGTCCCTGTCCCTAAATGCCAGCCTTTGGAATCACCCCAATAACCTGCACTGTCCCATTTATCCCTCACTTGGGATATCAGTGTAGTTGATAATCTCCCTAAATGCATGTTCAGCACGTGGGACATGGATTTTGCCAATGGATACGTTCTGTGCTGGATGGAAGGAGGCTGATCACACTGGATCCCTCTTGCACTGCTAGAAATAATTGGGAACAGAAGCCATAAAATTCAACAAATGGTGAAAAACAGGACCTGGGGCTCACAGGGCTCAGTGCTGAGGTCTGGAGCTTGTGGGCAAGGATCCTGGGTGTCCACATCATGCTCTGGTAGAGTCACTCCTTTCCTTGAGTGAATTTATTTTTCTTCCACATAAACCTGCTTCAAATAGATCCGGAGTTCACCCATTTTCCCAGATTATCCTCAAAAGTGGACTCTTGCTACCAGAGACTCCTGGCAAACACACCCAGTGTCCGGTGGGAGAAGCGAGGAACGCTGGGCACAGGAGGGGGCCACGCACAGGAGCAGAACTATCCTGTTAATTTTTCCCTGGATTTACTTTTCTCATTAAATCCCAAACTTCCCATTTGGTGTAAGATGAACAGAGCTGTCCTGTTTAGTTTTCCCTGGATTTACTTTTTTTTCACTCAGTACAAAACTTCCCATCGGGTATAAGCTGATGTTTGTTTATCTCCTGGAAAATCCACTCCCTGGCCAAGGCAGCCTCTCTGAGCACCTTGCCAGGGATCTGGAAACGCTGGATGTGTCCACCTAAACACACTCACACAAATATTTCAATGGGAAAACCCTGGAAAGATACAGGTGAGCATTCATTGTGGGTGGATGGTGGTGGCAGAGCCATACTGCTGCTATTTCTGGATAACAGCGAGTAAGAAAACTCAAACAATTTCTCCTGAAATAAAAAAAAAAAAAAAAAAAAAAAGGTTCTTGGAAAAGTGCAAACAGTCTGGAAGTGTCAGGGAAGAGCCTGTGGCCAGCGCTGCTCTCCGAGGTCACCGTCCAGGAGCTGCCCAGGCTGGATTCAGGAGGTCTTTACGAACACGGGCACCTCAGCCAGGCTGGCAGAGTAATTCCTGAGGATGGTGCCTCCATCAAACACACGGGCAGAGTTGGTGTCCAGCCAGAGGTGCCCTTCTCCAGGCAGGAAGACATCCCTCCATCTTTGTCCTTTTTCTGTTATCGGAGCAACCAGGACCTGCAGTGAAAAAAACAAAAAAAAAAAGAAAGAAAAAAGAACTTTAGCAGGTGGTGGATTGGGCGGGATGTACGTGTGGGGATGAGATGGTCACCAGGGAATCCTGGAATGGTTTGGGTTGGAAGGAACCTTAAAGCCCATCTCATTCCCCCCCTGCCATGGGCAGGGACACCTTCCACTCTCCCAGGTTGTTCCAAGTCCCGTCCAGCCTGGCCTTAAAACTATTTTCCCTTGTTTTACGGGAAAAGCGGTATCCAGCATTCTGAGACTATTGATTCCTGCTAAATCATTTCACTTCCAAAGCTGAAAGAGGTTTCCAGGGCCCTGAATAATAGTTCTGTGAAGAAAGCCAAGCTTTTCCAAAAAGGAAAAACCCCAAACCCACATCAACCAGCTGCTTTGGCTTGGATTTTAATCTGCTTGACTACGAAGCTCCGGTTTGTGTTTCGGCAGAGCTGGGCTCACAGGATGGTGCAGAATTCCCACCTCATCTCCAATGAGAAATTCATCCTCTATGGTGAAGGCAGTCGGATCCGTGGGGCTGAGCCACCAGGCTGGGCGGAAGATGGGGTGTCCCAAACTCTGCCACTCCTCGCTGTATTTTAGGAGGAGCGGCAGCACAAAGTCCCGGTGCCTCTGGATGCATTGGCGGGTCAGGTTCAGGACCTGCAGGGTCAGAGGGAAATCTGTCAGGAGCCTGACATCCAGGAAACAGCAAAGCAGGCAGGGAAAAATGAAAATAAATAAATAAATAAAATTTTTTTATATATATATATATATATATTCCCTTGGGAAGAGAGGTGACTGAATTCCAATGTCCTGATCAAGTTATGGCAGCCAACAAGGTACAAACAGGGTTGATATTGGATATTAATTTATGTGGGTATAAATCCATTGATAATAGGTTTAACTCAATTGATAATGCATATGAATCCATTGGATTTAAATGGTTTAAATCCACTGATAGTGGATGTGAATCCATTTGAATTAAATCCATTATCAATGGATATAAAACCACTGTATTTAAATTTTTTATAATGAATATTAATTGGATTTTAATGGATTTAAATCTATTGATAATGAATATAAATCCATGAGATTTGAATGGATTTAAATCCATTGATAATGAATATAAATTCATGGGATTTGAATGGATTTAAATCCATTATAATGGATATTAATTAATTGGATTTAAATGGATTTAAATCCATGGATGGTGGATACAAATCCAGTGGATTTACATGGATTTAAATACACTGACAATGGATCTAAGTCCATTGTATTTACATGGATTTAGATCCCTTGATAATTGATATAAATCCTTTGGATTTAAATGGATTTAAATCTATTGATAATTGGTATAAACCCATTGGTTTTAAATCTACTGATAACGGATATGAATCTGCTGCATTTAAATTGATAAAATCCATTGATAATGGATATGAATCCATTGGATTTAAATGGATTTAAATCCATTGATATTGTATATAAACCCCTTGGATTGAAATGGATTTACATCCATCGACAACTGGATATAAATCTGTTAATTTAAATGGATTTAAGTGGATGTAAATCCATTGATAATGCACCCGATTTACGTGCATTTAAATCCACTGATAATGGACATAAATCCTTTCCATTTAAATCCCTCGGATTCTCCTCATGAGAGAGCAGGTGTCGTCCTGGTCAGAGTGAGGGATACACACCCAGGAGTCACAGCAGAGCCAGGGTGGGGACCCGAAGGCCATCACGGGCAGGAAGGTCACGATCTGCAGCCACCGCACAAACAGCTCCGGGTCCCCCGCGGAGTCACCGGCCAGGCTCCCTCCTGTGGGAACACAGGGCTCAGGGGGGCTGCTCAGGGGCCTCCCACGGGAAAAGGCAGCTCTTGGGAACACTTAGAGCCCCTCCCGGCGCCTAAACCCCCCTGGGAGCCATCGCTCCAAAAACCTGCCACAGCTTCCCTAGAAACAGCACGAGCCGAGGGCTCTCCCAGCCATCCACAAATGCCCATTTCCCCCAGAGGCTTTTCCCAGATTTTGCAGCTCTCAGAATGCTGGGACACAACCCAAGGGGCACCCCAAGCAAACACCCCAACCCTCTCCATGCAGGGGGACCTGCGCTCCCGTCCTGCTTCCCTGGAATAAGCCGAGGGGTTCAGCGTCCGTCGGGGTGGGAACTGCCGTGCTGGGATTGCCTGAGCCACATTTTCTAAGGAAAACAGGCTAAAAATAGAGGCCAAATTGAAAAATTGCTTCCAACCCCTATTTCGGGGCTGTTATTTAGCTCCATTCTCCAGGTCTGAAACCCCGTCCGCTCCAAGAAAAGGGGCAACAATCCGCTTGGCCCTGATTAGAGGTTGTTTCTTGCCTTTTATAACGTGTTTATTTAAGGATTTCTCCAGCCATTGTGCTTTGGGGCAGAAAGGCAAACTTGGAGCAGAGCTGCTTGAGCTTTAGGAACATCCATTCCCCAGCCAGGAGCCTGGGGATGTGGATCCTGGCTAAGGGCTCCCTCCTGGCTGTACCGGGTGGGATTTAGCCCAAGCCAAGCCCTGTGGGGGTGGGTTGTGGTGGAGCTCTGCAAAGGGCATCCCCAGAGACCCGGCTGCTGATGGGGCTGCCTGGTAATATTTACAGCATGTTCTTTTGTTTTTAATTCCTCAGCTGATTCCCTGGTAACGTTCATCCCAACCAAACCAGCAGAACAGAAAATCGGGGAGCAAAGTGCTCCAAGCCTTCCCATAGCACACCTAAGGTGCAAATGCACCTCCTGCCTCGAAAAACTCCGCAAAAATCACTGAGGAAAAGGCAGAAATAACGAAAAAACCCAAACAAATCCTTACCTACAGTGTCAGGGATGAAGAAGTTGTAGCCCAAGAGGCTGTAGTGCAGCACGGAGGGGATCAGCCCCTTCAGCCCCGCGTGGCTCCAGTCGGAGCGCAGGGGGCTCATCTGGACGAACAGAGGGAGGTGACTGGAGCTGGGGAGACAAAACAAACCCTTAGAGGTGTTTAGAGGGCTCACAGGAGCCAAAATTCCACAATGCCTGGCTGGCTTGGCAGTCACTGGGGTCAGATAGAGAATCCTGGAATGGTTTGGGTGGGAAGGGACATTAAAGCCCATCCAGT
>NW_021938885.1:205060-206242 GCF_001715985.3 Manacus vitellinus
CAACCTGGCCTTGGACACTTCCAGGGATCCAGGGGCAGCCACAGCTTCTCTGGGCAACCTGTGCCAGGGCCTCACCAACCTCAGATCCCACATGGATCATCGACTCCAACATGCTGCCCTAGACCACCTCTGTGCCACTTCCCTGGGTGCTGAGCACTCCTGGCATCCCAAGGACATCCCCTCAATCATCCCCCAGGAACTCACACACCCCTTGGCTCCAGCAAAGCCTGTCCCCGGTACCCACCCGGCCCCGGCGCTGACGATGGTGCCATTGCCCAGTGTCGCCAGTGCTGCCGCCAACACCCTGGTGTATCCATCACCTGCCAGCTCGGCGGGAGGTGGGACATCCTGCTCCAGGAAAGAATTACCCTCGACTCCCTCAAAGGCCACGTATGTGGCCCCCAGCGCCTGCCGCAGGCGCCGGGCACGTGCCAGGTACCAGGCCAGTGCCGCCTCGCTGGTGACGTTCAGGCGGGCACAGAGCTGCCCCTTCCAGGTGGTCAGCAGTGGGATCTGCGGATGAGGACGGAAGTGGCTGTTAGATCCATAAAATATCCTGCTTATTCCAGGGTGTGAGGCTGGGGAATGCCACTCTGCCCCCGCGCTGAGGCGCAGCACGTGAAGGTGTCAACCCTCCCTCAATTCTCCCCCAAAAACCCCCCAGTGGGTGGCAACGTGGCTGATCATTAAACTGACCACAAAAAACAAAAAAAAAATGGAGTTGAGGGATTTTCTGAACACGGGCAACTTTTTAAAATCTTTTGGAAGTGTGGGAATTTCCAAGCTGCTTCCGTAGGAGCCAGGAGAGAAGCTGCTCCCCACAGCACTGCCGTGCCCCAGCACAGGGGCACTGGGCTGTTCCCCCTGTAAGTAATAAACCCGAGGGGGTTTATCCAGTGCTAGTTTTGGGTTTAGGGTTGAGGGGGGTCCTGTATCCTGTACCGTGCTGCCCCCAGGTCGGGGCTGGCGGCTCAGCCAGTATCCCGCGGCCTCGCCGCGGTGCAGGGATTGCAGGAAGAGCGGGGAGGTGATGCTGGCGTAGGGGGACAGAGTGATGGAGAGCTGCAGAGGCTCCACCAGGGCCAGGTCCTGCCTCTTCCTGCGCTCCGAGGGCACGTGTTCCTGCGGGAGGGAAAGGCAGGGAGGGGTGGTCGGTGGGAGCGGCGATGCCGAGCTCTCCGT
>NW_021938885.1:206907-209293 GCF_001715985.3 Manacus vitellinus
CCCATTCCTGCCTTTTTTGCTCAGCATGCAGTGGCTGCAGCAGTTCAGGGCAGCTGCGGGTCATTGGATAAATTTGGGGGAATACCCAAAGTTCAGTGCTCTGCAGAATAATCCCAATGTCCACCCAAAAACGACAACAGCAGCTGAACTCCTGCCTGAATCCAGCATCCCACAGCAGCATCAGGGAGCTGTGAAGCCACTCAAGCGGAGATAGAGGAAGCAGCAATGGGCACAGACTTAAGAAAAAAAATCCCAGACACGTGAAGAGTACAGGATGTCCCCGGGGTGACTTGGACCGTGCCATCCTCAGGCACTCAGGTTCCATATCACAGCCTTTCCCACAGGGATGAGGCGGTGTGGGATCCAGGCAGTGCCACATCCTGTTGCCGGTTGTCATTACGTTTGTAGGATATTTAATTCTCGGAGGCATCTACGCTGCTCTTAAACCAGCTGCTTTAGAGGTGAGGAGGGGGATGGGGAAGCACAGGGATTGAAACCAGAGGACAGGGGACAGGGAAGGCTGTGATTACCTGTCGAGCCCAAGAAGTACCTGTCCAGGACAGGCCCGAAGCCGTCGGGGTTGGTGCCGAGGTCTCCGCTGACGAAGGGCTGCGCGGGGCTCTCTGCGCCATTGAGGGGCCAGCGCTGGGCACGGATGCTTGGCCCACCGTACCAGGAGACATTGGCCATGGAAAAGCAATCCTGCAACCAGGAGAGCATCGTTAAAGAGCAAGGAAGGCTCAGGGTGAGGAGAAAGGTCAGGTTGGGTGAGGCCGGGAGCAAACTGTGCTAGTGGAAAGTGTCCCTGCCTGTGGAATGGGGTGAGCTTTAAATTCACCTTCAGGACCCCAGCTGGGAAATCTGTTTGGGGTTTCTTGGTTTGTTTGGGGTTTTTGTTTGGTTGTTTTTTCTTTCTTTGGTGCTTTTTCTTTGTTTGCTTTACTTCTAAGTTTGTTTTACTTTTAAAGGCATTAACCTTTCTATCCGCTTTTCCCAGAGTTTCTGGCACGAATTTACAGCTGCAACTGCCCCCACCTGAGGGACGTTTTAGCCCTCACCTCGATGGTACCACGGCATCCCTGGAGGGACACGTGCTCTCTCCCAAGGCACAGCTTCCCAAGGGCTCATAACAAGAATCTCCCTCAACGAGACTCAGTTTGGGGGATTTGGGACACTTCTCATAGGGCTGACAGGACCCTGTACCCGGGGACATCCTCATCCTTGACCCACCTCCTGCCAGAAACCATCCATTTTCACTTCAAAGCCTCTAAAACTTTCTCCTTTCTGCCAAGTCAAGGGATCAGCAGGACTTAAGAGTCCGCGTGACTTCCCAGGCGGGACGGGTTTCCCCGAAATCCCGAGGATTTGGGGCCGTGGAGGGAGGCTGGGGCAGGCAGAGGAGACCTGAAGAACCCCAACTCAGCCCACCTCGTGTTTATTCCCAATCCCAAGGCTTCGGAGCCTCCTGGAGCCCTGAGCTCGGGGCACAGAGAGGTTAAGTCTCTCCAAGAGGTGGGGAGAGGAGATGTAAATTATTAAAGTGGAAACCCTGGAGGCTCGGAATAGATGTACCAGGTGTCAGCTGAATTCATTACACCAGCTGGAAAAGAGGGAAAAACAGCCTGTTCTAAACTCAGATTCCTCTGGATCATATTTTCCAATGGTTTGTTTTTTTTAAAAAAAGTGGGGAAAAGCCTCTTCTGTCTTGCTCATCCTCTCGTACACCCCACACCAACGCCAGCAAAGGGGACCCAGCCCCGTACACAGGGGTTGTGCTCAGGCAACACCTTCCACTCACCCAAAATGGTGCCAACAGGTGATTTATGGCTGAAGGGGAACAATCCCCCGTCCCACACCGCCCCATCCTGCTTTCCTCCCTGTCCTGGGGGCTCCCCACAACCGGACACCTCGCTCTGACAGGGTTCCTCCTTCCCCTCCTAACGCTCCCTTTCAGAGCCTGCTTTCGTTTAACCGAGGGACAAAACAGGGAATGATACCAAAAATAAAGCCCCCCTCGGTGTTTGCAGCAGCGGACGTGGGTTATTCCCATCCCCTGGGAGCTGCCCATTGTGTCTGCGTTGGAATGGACCTTCCCGAGGTTCTCGCCAGCATTGTCTCCAGCAGTTATTTACTCCGTCTCCATATAAACACAGTGCTCCCACCCCGGGGTCACCAACACGGCACCACCAGGGCCCCCTGGGGGTTTGGGGGGCTCAGCATCAGGTCATGATGCTGCCAAAAGGCTTTTCCAACGTGGCACCGGCCACAGCCCCTCGGGGTTCTGGGGGCTCAGCATCAGGTCACGATGCTTCCAAAAGGCTTTTCCCACCCGGTCGCTGGAGGCTGTGGGAGCTGGGGAGCTCCACGGGAGCTGGGGAATTCTGCC
>NW_021938885.1:210073-212374 GCF_001715985.3 Manacus vitellinus
GCAGATCCCGCTGCTGGGCTCGGTGACGGAGGCTCAGCTCCCAAAGCCTGTCCTGGAGCCAGCTCAGCCCCTTGGCACGGCTGACAGCACCCACACAGTGACACTGAGGAGGAGGACACGCGTGGCCCAGAGCCCGGGAGGGAGATGGGACCATGGCCGGTGGGAAGCGGGGCTGTTCTCCAGCCTCTGCTGATCCCTGGGGTTTGGCATCAAGTCACTGCTCCATTTGGAAGCAGCAGTAAATAGCCAGGGGTGCAGGAAAATATCACAGGATGGTTGGAGAAAAGAGGGGGGGAGGATGCAACATCCTCTTTCCATCTCCTTTCTCTCTTCCCTGGAAAAGTACTTGGATATTGCACAGAGCAAAAAACGTCCATGGGCAAGGTCCAGGTGCTGGGTGAGTCCAAGGGAACGGGCACCTGGTGCTCCCCAGGTAAGGGATCACCTGTGGTGACAGTGTCATGGGGTGGCACTTGTTGTTCCTGCACCTCAGGGTGCCCCTCCATCCCGCTGCCCGACGGCAGGTTGGGAATGGTGCCGTCTCCCCTGGCACAGCACACCCACCCCTACACCCCCCACCGCCCCCTCCCCACATCTCTTTACCTGAAGGCAGGTTCAGAGATGCTGTTGCAGCCTCTCAAGTCTCCTCAATGTTTTTCCCGCTGGTTTTCCCACCAGCAGCAGGTTTTCCTCCTGTTTCCCAGGGCAGTTTTCCCTCCTGGCTGCGTCCGAGAGAGCCATCCAGCCGAGGCAACTTGATCCAGCCTAACCCAAGAGTGTTACTTAAGACCAGCTCCCTCCCTCCCACCCGCTCCCCTGCAGCTTGCACGTAGCCACAGGTGGCTGTTCATCAGAGACAGGGGCAGGAAATTAAAAATAATAAGTTTTAAAGGCTTTTCTTTATAGGGGAATAATTTTAAAGGTGGGGTTTTTTTGCCAAGTTTTCGAGGTGGCTCTGGTTGAGCCTTTACCACGCACCTGTGAGCCCACACGTGAGAAGCCCTGGCAGCACTGAGAACTCCTTGTTCTGCTGCTTTGGATTTTGTGGTTGTTATTGTTATATTTTGGGGGATTCTATCCCTGTTTTTTACCTCACAAAAGCCACTGGACACCCCTCAGATCATCTCCAAGGCTGCCAAAATGGGAGCTGCAGGTAAGGGTGCTGCCTGCACCCCAAAGCAGAGGGAAGCAACTTCCTGAGACACTTGCAAACCCCATCAGTGCAAAAAACGGGAAATCTGGGATTTCCATCCATTTTCCATGCCCCAGTCACCGTTCACGCTTATCCCACCCTGCCTACAGGTGATCAGGGAAGACCTGGGTTTTCCAAGCAATATTACAACCTGTTGGCTGCCAAGATATAAAAAAACCCTGGGATTTAAAAGCAATTCCCCATCGTGCATCCAGGCCAAACCCCGACAATTCCAAGCCCTGAACCCCAAGGCCAAAGCTCTGCTCACCTCTGATGTTGCTCTTTGGGAAAATCCCAGGACAGCCAAATCCACCAGGAAAATTCTCATCCGTGTCTCAAGTAATTCCCTGGAGGGGCCTTTCCCCATCAGGATCAACTTTTCGTTCCAGCTGGGGCAACATCCAGTGTGGGATGGAGGGAAAATGGGTGGATGGTATCGGGACGAGCCTCTCCCTGGGCCTCCAGAGCAGGAGAGAAGGATGGATCCAGGATAAGGAGAAAGGATGAGTCAGGCTGCCCCAAAAACTTGGGTGTGAGCTGTGAGACAGTGATGTCCATCCCAAAGGAGCTGGGAATCCCCTGGGAACACGGATCAGGAGGGGTTAAGCAAAGCTGTAGGAGGTAGAGCAGGGCTGGGTTCGAAGCACTAATTGAGGAGGTCACAGATCCCGTGGGACCCTAAAACAAGTTAAAATTAAGGGGAAAACATCCAAAAAAGAAGGAAGAAGGGGTGCTCCTTCCACCAGGGAAGTTACAGGCACTCGGGGTGCTCAACACACCC
Organism: Manacus vitellinus; assembly: GCF_001715985.3. Classification (NCBI taxonomy): domain Eukaryota; kingdom Metazoa; phylum Chordata; class Aves; order Passeriformes; family Pipridae; genus Manacus; species Manacus vitellinus. The sequence goes on from NW_021938885.1 coordinate 212,047, forward strand.
CACGACCTGGAAAAGGGGAACAAGTAGAAGTGAATAAACCCCATGGTCATTCAGAGCTGTTCACCCACAGCATCAGCCGGAGCTGATGGAATTACTGGTGTGGGATTTGCCACCACTTTACGAGGCTTTATAGATCCATGTGCCCCAGGCAGGGATCGGTTTGGCTGCAAAACCTTCAGAAACGGGGCAGAGGAGAGAAAAAAAAGATCTTTGTGATGACCTGGAGTCCTGGTGCACTGGGAAGGATTAATCCTCTGTCCAGGGGAAAGAAGGGAATGCAGCAGCAGCGCCCAAAAGCTGCACAGGGATCTGCAATTCCCTCTTTCCC
>NW_021938885.1:212750-215648 GCF_001715985.3 Manacus vitellinus
AGGGTTTGGGCTGAGCCCTCTTCCCTCCCAGAACTGCTGTGTTTTGGGAGGAGGAACAGTTTTGGGAGTTTTCCTGCCCCTCACAAATCGCAGCACGAGGCGGCTCCCTCGAGCAGCAGGAAGCCTCCCTTCATCTTCCTCACACTGCCAAGGAAAACCACTTTGCCTTGGCCCGCTACAGGAAAAAAAACCCATCATTTTGGGGTGGCTCCTGGATTCCAGGAGAGTGTCCTGCCCCCCTGCTTCCAGTAGCTGGGGTTTTGTTTATACATTCTTAAGTCTCCTCCTATGCAAAGTGGAGCATCTTTCCTCCTTTCCTGACTTTGCAGGGCTGAAAGGACCTTAAGTTTCCCTTTTAATATCCCCCGGGGCTTTCCAAGCTCCAGGGATGCTGAGGGGTTCTGGGCAACCTGGATAGTGGAAGGTGTCCCTGCCCATGGCAGGGGGTTGCAACTGGATGGGTTTTAGGGTCCATTCCAAACCAAACCACTCCAGGATTCTGGGATTTGCCAGCCCTCGAGGCTGTTTGGGATGCAGCACCAATAGGTTCCTGGGGAAGGATGGAGTGGGAGGCTTGGAAAGACATTTAACCCACGAGCATCAATAAGCAGAGCTCGGGAATCCAAGCTTTTTTGGTGAAACACCCAGAAAACACGGATTAAGGGTTATTCTCCCTGGGATTTAGGATCAGCAACCCCTAAGAGAGGCTTCCTTCACTGTGTACCCTGTGGATCACACGTCACATCCTTTAAGAGTCCTGTTGTCACCTTTCAGTCTGGCTGGAAAAAGAGAGAGCACGGAGAGCCACAGGGATTTTCCATGTGTGTGGGGTTACACTTGGGAAGGACCAGCCCTTTCCATCAATATTTTCCTACAGCCTTGAAGCACCAGAAATTACAGCCACAGCTTCCCAGCAGCATGGCCAGACCCTCCAGGGGAGGTTGGTTTGGGGTTTCATAAATATTAATGTGTAAAAAAAAAAATAAAGGAAAGCTGTGTGGGTTGGCCAAGAGCAGAGGAAAACTGGTGGGAACAGCAAAGCCCTCCAGGAGTTGGCATCTCTCCTTGACTTTCCCCAGTCAAGTGGAGCAGCCTCATCCCAAACTCTCCCTGGGGGGATGGATCCTGTGGTACCAAAAACCCACTACACCAAAGCCCCACTTTTTATCCATTTTTCCATGATATCCAAAAGCTGGGAGACACAGTGGTGAGGCAGGGTGGATTACCTGAAGCTGGAAGCATGGATGTACATGGATATACTGTCCTCCTGCTCTCCCAAGGTGTGTCTCATGGGAGAAGATGCCTTCAGAATCCGTCCCGGGAATAAACCAGCCGATGTGCTGTGGTGGGTGTTCTCCGTCGGTTTTCCTTCCCGTTGCAGTTCCCAGTCTTTCCTTTCAGTGCCAGCAAAAGCCTTTGGCTGTGCTGGAATTCTCCATGCCTTAGGAAGCCTTGTGCTTCTTATTCCAGCTGGGACATTTATCGCTTTAAAAGAAAAAAGAAGCAAAAAGGGTGATACGGCTCCAAAGCACCCAAATCTCAGCCCAGATTTCCTCCTGGAAAACAATTCCAGACTTCCATGAACTCCACAGCTATTTATAAAGCAACAAATGAGCAGCAGGACTTGGAATGACAACGGAGCTTTACCAACAGGAACAGCCCTTGGAAGTGACTACGGGACGACTGTCCCTTCCCATCCCTATCATGTCTCCCAAACCAGGAGCACCCGGACACAGGGGGCTCTTTGTGTCCATCCCCAGCCCATCCGTGCTTTCAGGGAAGTCTCACATGGAGCAGCAGATTTTGGGGAGAGGGTGGTCTGGGGGACAGCCCAGAGCACCCACAGTGACCCATGGATGGATAATTTTCTAGCTGGAAAGTCCAAAGCCCCAGCTGCCAACTCTGGTTGGTGCTGATGGGATAGGAACAGCCCCCGTGTATCCCTTGTCCCCTCTCCCTCCAGGCACAGCCCAATATTTTGGAAATAACCAAGGTGGTGAGAAGGAGGCAGGGACCAAACCCTAATGCACAATATTCCCTAAACTTGCTAATGTGGGGAGAGAGGAGCCAGCTGTGCCGAGGAAAGCCCCTCCATGGAACACTCACCCCCCTTGCACTCCCAGACTGAGCCCAGGCATCTTAAATCCAGGGATTATTTCAGACACCCTCAACGTTCCTGCTCTGAGCTCAGATCCCTCAGAGTGGGGTGGAGGTGCTGATTTGGGGTGTCCAAAGGCAGCACCTGCTTGGGAGGGGCCGTTGGCAGCTCTGCTCTCCCCATAACCCCAGGAATGGGGCTGGAGCTGCGGCAAGGCCAGATCCATGTGCTGCTCCTCCAGGAAAAGCCTTCAAAAAGCCCAAACCATCTATTTTTTTTCTTAAAACAAGGCACAGCTGCTGATAAAAGCTGTGGCTGCCGAGAGAAAGCAGCTGCACCCCATAACCTCAGCCCGTGATTTTGGTCTTCCAAAATCCCTTGGTTTTCCAGCAAACCCTTTGGCAGAGGGGTTAAGAGGGGGTAATGGGGAGGCTTGACATGCCAGGGAGCTGCTGGAGGTGACCACAGGCGAGGGAGCTCTTGGAAAGGACCTTTCTGCTTCATCTGCCTCTCCCAAGCTTCCTAGAAACCTGCTGAGCAGATTCGCAGCCCACGTGCTGCCAAATCCAATCCCGGCCTTGGAGATGCTGTTTGGGAGATGAGATCAAAACTCTTCCTGTGGAGCTGAGCTGGAAAGGTGCAGGACAACCTTCCTGACACCCATGTGTCCCCAGAGGAGTGACACTTCCAGCTACACACAGGAATACCCACCCAGGATACCCTGGCTCTGTCCATCCCTCTTCCCTGTGGGGGTCATTAGCAGCCCTGAAGCCCTGTGCTCCCTAAGGACAGTCGTGGTT
>NW_021938885.1:216252-224495 GCF_001715985.3 Manacus vitellinus
TCCCCCGGAGAGCCAACCGGGGGGCTTCCAGTAATTAGCAATTACCAGCCCTGGCGAGCTCCCCTGGCCTCTCCCAAAGCAGAGCCCAGCACTAATGAGGTTTTGTGCTAATTATAGTGGGCAGGCAGGGCCAGGAGTCCTGGTGAGGGGCTGCAGCAGCTTTTGGCTGGAGACCTTTCTGGATTCCTTGGGATATAAAACATACTGGGGTTAATCCAGGACAGCAATCCCAGCCGTGCCCAGCGCCCCTCCATTCCCAGGAATGCTGGGGGTGCTGTTCCAGCACTGGCCCTGCTTCCTGCTCACGAGCTGGTCCTTTTTCATCCATCTCTTGGAACAATTCCTGCTGAATATTGCAGGATTCTGCCATAGCTGGCATTGCACTGACCTGGAGATTGAGCCAGCAAAGGGAAATCCAGCCCCTTGGACAAACCTTGGGGATATCTGGGAACTGAGCAACGTGGATGAGGCACCCAAAGCCTGTGCAATGACAGACTTGAGCATGTGTCCAGCATCCCAACAGGGTTTAATCCTTCTTAAACTCTTCTCTCCCCATCCCAGCAGCTGGCTCAGCACTTCCCAAATCCCAGCCAGGGTAGCAACACCCACCCCAGCTGCCCGATCACAAACCTCAGCCCAGCTCCCACCATTCAGCTCCCTTGGGAATGCTATAAACTCTCTAAAATTAAACAAAAAAACCCCAAACCTTGTCCAGCTCTCCCCCTATGCAGAGCCCTGAGCGAACTTTAATTCCGTAGACTAAACATAAATCAATAAAATTTGGATTTTAATGAAGGTGCTGGGAAGGAACAGCCACAAATTGCTGTCCTGGCTTGGCCCCCTCATGGGGCTCCTTTTCCCCTCAAGGTGTATGGACAAAGGTGGGATTTAACAAACCCCTTGGAGGGAAACCCCTCAGACAGACCCAGGCAGCACCAGGAAACACTTTTGGAAGCTGCAGGGTGTCCAAGTGGGTTCCATGGCAGGTTGGGGATGTGGGATAAGTGGTTTCCCAGGCTGTGATGCTCCAGGGAAGCTCTCCCAGGCACACATCCAGCCATTCCCATCCCTAAGGATGGAAGGACCCAGGACAGCTCGTGGTGCTTGGGCATGGGTGGAGGGTAAGGGGGATGCCCAGCCCTAATATAAGGTGATCCCACAACACTCACCCCTTTGCTTCTGCTCCCTGAGAGGGACCCAGCACCCTAAAAATAACCCATGGGAGCATCACAGGTGCTTGGGAACTCAGCTTTTATTGTCACAGGACGCAGCAGCAGACAATGGGGTCGGTCACAACAGGGGGGACAAGGGAGAGGTCACACCACAAGGTCCCAGCACAGCCACCCTGAACAGCCACAGAGCCCCCAGCACCGGCAGGGAGGGAGGGAAACGTGAGCTGTGACCTGGATCCTTCCCATATATTTCCTGCCCCATCCCTGTGCAAACAGACAAATTCTCAGCCCGTGGTGATTCTCCCTTTGGGAATGGGGAAATTAATGAGCAGCCACAGGGGCCCCTGCAAGCAACAGCATTTGTACCTCCTGGAATCAGCTCCGTCGTGTCCTTGCTACTGAGTGGCAGGGCATCAACGGGAGAAGCTGCCCTGGGAATGCTGTTCTTCTGGGATAGAGAAGTGGGATCTGAGCCTAAGGGCTCAGTGTGCATCCAAAATCTGGGCAGGTCAATTTGCCTCCCCCAGGGATGGGCTGCCCCAGCGAGGTGGAGATGTCAGGCCTGGGGCGACTTGGAACCTTGGAAAGCAGGGAGCAGGTGGTGGATTCAGCAGGGATGGAGCATCTGCTGCCCTTCTTCCAGGGTTTATTTACAGTCTCACTAGAGGAGAGCAAGCCAAGGGGCCTGAAATGTTAAAAAATGGCTTTTTGGAAAAGCCAGGGATTAACAGGCTTTTCCCCCCGCTGTAAACAGATCCCTGTTTGCTGTAACGTGCTCGGGGTTCCAGCCGCGTGCAGCCGGTCGGGAGAGGGGCTCCAGCAGCCCCTCCACAGCCGCTTCAGTTCGCAAATCCAGGGGAAAACTGGGATGGAAGTTCAGCCCTGGCCTCTGGCAGGGGCTGGAGATGGGCAAACTCAGCTGGCCTGGTTCTTTGGGGGACAGCAGTGGAGGCAGAGAGGGACACAGCCCCCTGTCACCCTCCTCTGTACGGTGCGAGGGTCTGGGGGCACTTAGGGGTGGGTGTGGGCAGGGATCACCCCCGGAGCAGCTGGATGGGCTGGCAGGGTTTGAGAATCCAGGGGGGTTTTACCAGCCACAGCGGGCAGCAGAGGCAGCAGGGTCCATCCCCAGGGCAGGGACAGCTGGTGGCATTCCAGGAGCCAGCGCAGCCCTCAGGGTCGCACATTGTGGGGGCTGGATTTGGGACACAGACAGACACAGCCAGCTTAGGGCAGTAAGGAAAGACCCCCTGGATGTGTCTGTGCTGGGTCTGAGCCTTGCCAAAACACAGCTGAGCCTCCAAAGGTCGGCCCAACACCACTGAAGTCACCATGGGCCAAGGTGCTGCTGACTGCAGCCATGCAGGAGGGGGAAGAGGGAACAGAGGGGTCAGAGGGATGAAGAACATCTTCCCTGCTGGCACAAAGCCTGTTTGTAAGAACCCACGGGCTCTTGTATCCCAATCCCACCCTCCCCACTCTCCACCTTCCCCTTTCGGGAGCTGGCACAGCCCCACCAGCCTCCCCCAACCCTGAGGCTGGAGCAGCAGGATGAGCCATCCCGCCGTCCTGGAGCCAGGACACTCACTCAGGGATGTAGTCCCTGAAGGAGTTAAAGCTGAGGCTCCGGCCCACAGAGTTCAGGGTGGAGCTGGCCTGCATCTTGGGAATCTTCTCCATCAGCTTGGACACTGTCCTCCTCTTGAAGGAGCCCGGGGAGAAGTGCCCCTGCCTCAGCAGCTCCTGGTAGAGGCTGCTGAACACGGCCACCGGCTCCTCGTAGCTGTCCCGGGTGGAGATCTCGTAGAAAGGAAGCTTCAGGGCTTTGGAGAGGTTCTCACCGTCCTCTGTGGACACCATCCTGTCGAACTGCAGGTCCTTCTTGTTGCCCACGATGACGACGGGGGGCTGCTCGGCGCCGCCGCTGCGCTTGGGGCTGGCGTGGAGGTGGTTGATGAGGAAGCAGAGCCGCATCACCTCGTCGAAGCTGCACCGGTCGGTCACCGAGTACACCACGGCAAAGCCATCGCCCCACTTGATCTTCTCCTCGATCTGCAGGGAGTCCTCCTCCTGCCGGGGCAGATGGGCTCCCGTTAACGCCTCTGGAATTCCAGCACTGCCGGGCTGCAACGCGGAAAAACCTCCCGAGGGCCCGGCACCGTCCCCGGGAAGGTTCTGGCTGTGGGTTCGCAGAGAGCAGTGACCTGCAGGCAATGCCTGGGGCGGGGACGTGGTGGTTTGGGCAGTGTGGCAGATGGGGACGGCCATCAGCCTTGTCCTGGCATGGGTAAGGGGGGAATCACTGCTCCCTGGAGGCACCAGGATGCTCCACTGGCAGAGCGGTGCCACGCACCAGCAACGGGAATGTGGAAACATTCCCCTGAAGCCACACTGTGACTGACATTAAAGAGACATAAATTCACCAAAACATCCTTTTTCTGAGATGGACACCACGAGGGGTATCCCAGACACCACGGATTAAGGCCAGTGGGAGAGTGGGGATAGCCTTCCATGGCAGGTTGCTCTGCTCCAGTGGTGTTTTCCCGGGCTCTGAACGGCCTGAGCTCACCTGTCCTGCCGTGTCAAGGATCTCAAAGTGCACCATCTCCCCGTCAATGACAGCCACGTGCCTGTAGATCATTTCTGGGGGGGACAGACAACAAAGGTGTGTGAGAGAACCCCAGGGGAGCAGCCACAGCCCCGGTGGCTGCGATGGAGCCGTGACGGAGGAGTGGATTTTCACCTGCTGCATCCCACAGCCCTGTGGCCTCTGTTTCAAGGCCACATCTTAAGCCAGCCTGTCTTTCCATGCCCAGGAAGGGCAGCCCTGTGCTGTGGCATCAGGCCAGCATCTCCCATGGCACCAGAGACCCCAGGACATGTGGATGGCTGAGGGGGCAGCAGTGACTAAAGCGTGGGAGCAACATGGGGTCATGGAGCAGCAGAGGGAAAACGGATAATAATAATAACAGAAAGGGAAAAAGGGATTCAGGAATCAGGGAGAGGCCTGGATGGCTGGGGGCTCTGCCCACGGCTGGTCTGGACAAGGAGGAACAGGAGGGAATGTGGTGAGTTCAGGACAGTTAACTCTGTGACAGCACCAAGGAAAAGGAGTTTCCCTACCCAGAGTTGGGTCATAGTCTCCAATGAACCTCCTGGTGATGAATCGTACGGTCAATGCTGGAAAAAAAACACAACAAAGCCTGTTATGGTTGTCAGATCAAACTGCAGGGAAACATCAGCTGCCTGAGGCAGGAGGGATGGAGGATGGATCTGTGGGAAGGATGAAGCAGGGATGTAGAGGAGGAACAGAGCAGGAACCTGCAGAATGGATGGAGCAGGGACCTGTGGGAGGGGTCCCATGAATTTCAGCCCAGTCTGTTTAACCTGACCCAGACACAGCATGTGGAGAAGGGAAGGCTGCTGGCACCAAATTTCATGGAATTCACCAAAAGGCCAAAGTGGGAGGAACACAGGGCACGGCAAACCAGGATCTCCTCCCTAGGCCAGCCATGCCTTGCAGGAAAGCAGCGCTGGAAGCGACACCAGGAGCTGGGAGGGGAGCTGAGCCAGTGTCTGGAGGATCAGCCCATTCTCGGTCCTCACATCCCCTCCCTGCTATGCCTGAGCCTGGGAATTCACATCCCTGGGATGCTGGGCACAACTGGGAACCAGTTTCATCCTTGCAAGGCCTCCAGCACCCCAGCCCCTTCTGATGCTGCCACAGCACCAACACAGGGATCTGCTCCTTTGGAACGATTTTTCCTCTTTGCAAGGGCAAGGAGCAGCAGGAGCAGCCACAGCTCGGGCAATTAAACCCCCTCATCCAATTACAGGTTTCCCTGTGCCAGAGCCAAGCCAGGCAATTCCCAAATTGCTGGCAGGGTGAGGGCTGCTGGTGCTGTAGCCTTGCCCAGCCACTCCATCAGCACAGCAAGGGCTCTCTCCTGGCTGCCTCTCATCAATCCCAGCCAACCAGGCTGAGGGATCCAGACCCTGGCTCCAGAGCAGGGCTGGGAGGTGGGCAAGCTCCCTGGGCACTGCAAAAGACCTCCACAGGCTCCTCAGATTTTCCTGTGAGAGGCAGGAAAAGCTTTGCCATGGTGCAAAGTCTCCAGACAGGAATTTCCAGCGATGGGGAGAGTGGCACACACGCCTGGGGGGAAATTTGTGGTTGGGAAGCTGAAGAGAGTTCAGAAGCACAGGTGGAAGTGGTTCCTGAGCCATTCAAGGTGTTAATGATGGTAATGGAGATGGGAGTGAAAGGCAGTGGAGAGGCTGAGAGCTGGCTTGGAAAGGCAACAGGAGTGGAGAGGGAAATTAGAGGAAAACGAGTGGGAACAGGGGAAAAAAGAACAGCCATAGCAAGGCAGGAGTGCGGATCCAGGAGGGAGAGGATGGAGAAGCTGCACACCAGGTGCCAGCGCAGCGGGAGGAAGGGAACAGAGCAGGAGTGTGACGGGAGAATAACCCTCAGCAGAACCAGGATGTGATGAAAACCCCTCCAGAAACACAAGGGGGGATGTAAAAATCCAACACCAAGCCAGCACGACGCTCCAAGCTCACCTTCCCTGTGTAACCCAGGGTCAGTTCGTCCCATCTGCCCATCAGCAGATGTTCCCAGTGTCCTGCCCTTACAGACCCACACCAGACCAGTCAAGATCTGTGTGCTTGTCCCAGGAATGTGGCATCCCACCTAAGTCAGGCTTCCTGCTCCACCAGCCCCAACAGCTTCTCCTGCCTCTCACAACCTGCCCGGCTCCTGTTTGGGGGATTCACCATCCCCTCACCCCCCAATCTGTCTGTGGGTTTAAACCTGCCCAGCAGGGAAGGGATTTGATGGGAAAAGCAGGTAATTTAGCCAAACTGCTCTGAGGAGATAACCCGGGATCCCTGCAGGAGGCACCTATCGGCACCTTCAAAGAGGTAATGGAATTATCAGGGGGAGTGGGACGAGCCAGGCTCGGTCTGTAGAAAGCACCTGATTGTGTGTCATATGTCAGGCAGCCACCCAAAGCTGGAGCACATGCTGTGGGATGAGAAGAGGAGCCAATTAGATTGATTAAAAATTGGCTGGAGTGCAGGAACAGGAGTGGAGTTGCCAATGGGGGAAGCGGCCGCAGGCAGAGCGGCCGTGGCCACCCAGCCTTATAAGGAGGTTTCTTTCCCCATCCTGAACATCAGTAACCCTGGGGAGGGCTCTCTGAGGAGAGCCCCAGAGCTGAAAGGGTTAATTGTGTATAGAACCTGAGCTCCAGGGATGGCTGTGGGCTGGAGGGGTGATTTACCTGCCACGGGGAGGGCTGGGCACCTCGTGTTTGCTCTGAGTGCCTGCCCACATGCTGCCCTGTTTGTGCTGCTGTGGAACGGTGTCCAGCACCGATCCATCTTCTGTCCACGTGCTGCAGCAGAGCTCTGCTCTGGATTATGGCAAAGTTTACGCTGGGCAGCAGCAGCAGAGGATAACACAAGCCCTGGCCAGGCTGCGTTTCCAGCTCCCGAGGGTGAGACGCACAGCCCAGATCCTTAAACCACAGGGCTGCCCCCAACCCTCCTTCCTACTCGGAGGGTCTGTGACCTCAGATCACCACACCCTGAAGGTTTCTAAACTGCTCCAAAAAACCCCAAACTCTTTCTGAGAATTAAGGAGATTTTTTTCCCTCTTGCAGCTGCCCAGATACGAGTTACCCTCTGGTTGTTCCCACCCCTCTGCTCTCCCAGCCTGGTTCTGTGTCCTGCAGGGTGGACGCAGCAGCTTGTCCTGGTGAAGCTCCAGTGTGGGGCCCACTTGCATCCCAGGGGCCGCTCCCTGTCCCTGGCACACTCCTCTGCACGAGCCACGTATCAATGACCTCCCTGTGCCCTGATTCCATGGCCTCTGTCATCGTCACACGGGCAAAAACTCCACTGCTGGAGGACGCAAGTGTTGATGGCACCAACAGAAGCCACAGCTGAGCCCAACTGGAGGAACTTTTAAAGACCCTCAGCACGATCCCACCCAAAGCAGGAGGTGCAACAGCCCCTCAACTGCCTGCAGGAAGGGCCCGAAGCTCCCAGGACTCTGCTCTGTGCCAGGTGGGATCGACACCAGCAGGAAGACACATGTTCAGGCCAGGGTGGGGGTGAGCCAAAGGCTCCATCTGCTCTGTCGAGGCCAAATACTGCCCTGGTGCTCTGGGTACTGCAGAGCTGAGCCCCATCCCGTGCTGCTCATGGAGAGCTGGGAGCTGCCTCCTCTAATTCAATCAGGGAATTATAATTTTTCACTAGTGCCAGTTGCTGTGCACGGAAAAGCAACTCCAGCGGCTGCAACAGCCGCCGGTGCTGCGGCACCTGCACAGGTGATGCCTTTTCCAAAGGGGCAGGACATTCCCTTTTCCCGAGGACGTGGCAGCTTGGCTGTTTCCCAAAGGCTCCCCCAGGCTCTGCACGGATCATGGATCATTGCAATAAACCGGTGCGGATCCACATGAATACACACCTTCCCCTGCCTCTGACCCCCTCCCGGCACGCTGGGTGCCGCGGAGGGCACCTTTGCCCCCAGGTGCTCACAGCCCGGGGTAGAGGAGTGGGAAGGGGGAAAGGATGATCCCCAGGAAGGAATACGGCGAAGGAAGGAGCTGAGATGCTCCCGGCAGAGCATCCCGAACCCCCACCCCGACGGGCGCAGACGGAGAGCGCCGAGCAAGGCGCAGGGAAAGAGAGTTTTCCTGAAGGAAAACAGCCAGGGCGCCGTGCAGGAGGCTCAGCAAAGCCGCTGCGGGCGCCGGGAATGAGCAGCGAACTCCCAACACCTAGGAAAGCCCAAACCCGAGCCCAGCTTTTGGGAAAGCTCTCTCGGTCAGCGATGTGCCCCCCGGACCCACCACTCCCGCGCAGCCGGGGACCCCTCGGGCACGGGAAAACCCCCCGAGGGACGAGCCCCGGCTGCGAAGTGACCACGCGGGGAACTCGAGGGGAGGGAAACTCGGTGCCCTCAAACGCCATGGGCTGGGGGACACTGAGGTTATGTTCCCCACCCCGGCTTTCTAAGGGACACGGGAGGGTCGGTCCCTCTGCCTGGGAAGAAGC
>NW_021938885.1:225630-228303 GCF_001715985.3 Manacus vitellinus
CTCAGCTGTCTCCATCAGAGCCCAGGATGCCGCTGGCCTGTGGGGTGCAGATCCCAGGTGACACCAGTGCTGCAAACGCCAGCAGAAGGGACCTGGCCAGGAGTGTGGAGCCCTCAAATGCCCACACCAGGGACTCAGTCCCTTTTCCAAAGGCTGCAGCCATTTCTCTGGCACAGGGATCTCTGTCTGCCCATCTTGGGTGACTTGGCACTGGTGCTGGAGGGAACATGAACCCACCTGGTATTTATAGCCCGTATCAGATGTCCAAAGGGAACACTGCTGGTGCCTATGGAGACATCAGCACTCACCCAGCCCCGGAGGGTTATCAGGAGCACGGCTGCCAGCAGGATTAGTGCTGGAGAGGGGCCTAGGATAACACAGGGGTTGCTGTGGGGAGCCTGGAGAGAGAGCAGACTTCACCCAAAACCCCACTTTGCCATCACGTGTGTCTCCCTGTGCATCAGCCACCAGCAACAGCCCTTCTCCAGCTTCTCCAAAGACTCATGGCTACATCTGGGGCCCAGAAAACACCAGCAAGGCAATAAACCTCGGATTTCGGGACAAAAGCTGATTCCCAGCTGGGGAACAGCAGGGTGTCAAGAAAAAGAAGTCTCCGTTATGATCCTTCTCTATTTTTAGCCCCGTTTCCTACGGAAATGAGATGTCTGCAATCAAGTCCTCTTCTTGCCTGATCCTCTGCAACACCAGTTTTAATACATTGCCTGATTTCAGGCAAATGAGGGATAAGCCACAGAGAAAATCCTTTTCCTGCAAGTTGCGTGACAAAAAACATGGCCAAATTTCATGGAAAAGCAACCCCTGCGCTTTTTGGAAGGCAGGGACTGGCCAGCAGGTCCCTGGCTGGGGGATCCAGAGTAACGATTCCTGCTGCTCCAAGGGATGCTGCCCTCGTGCTGGAAGCCAAGCAGTCACACCTGTACACCTCTGCCTGCCTCAATTCCTGGTGCGTTAACAGGGCACGGATTTGCAGGGAGGAGGGAACAAACGGACAAGAAGCACGGAGTTAACGTGGAAGCCACCTCGGGAAAATCACTTCACCTCCCTTTACACCACCCCCAGGACCAGGCTGGATTGGATCACTGTGACCCTCCAAATCCAATACCGGCTGCTCCAGAAAAATACGCCCCTGGATTCTTTAGGGAAAGGTCAGTGTGGGCCCTGCAGCTGGGAGGGGGCTGTGTCCCTGACAGCACATCTGGGGACTACCCAGAGAAACTCCTACTCCTCACGCACGGATCTCCCTGGCATGGTGGGAGCCACATGTGTGTTCCCACAGGAACACTCAGCGCCACGTCCCACGTTTGCCAGGGAACATTTGGCTGGGTGACAGTGGAAACAGGACTTTATCATCTGCCATCACTGAGTAAGCCACCTGTGGCAGAGCCAGGTGGGAGAGGTGCAGGGGATATTGTTTTCTGCTGAAATATTTGTGGCCGGGCCATTCCATACTTGCTGTTTTATAAAGACATGGAGTCTGCTCTGGGAAAGAGGCCAGGGGCTCCCATGAATCATGGCCCTGCAAACAAAAAATCAGCTGAAATGAAAAGCTGGCCTAAAGCAAAGAACCAAATCTCCTCAGGCTGCAGTCTCAGATCAGGGGTATCCTGTTCTGTACTTCAAACCACTTCCCTACTGGATCATCAGCTATTTGACAGCTGCCAAAAAAATTGAACTTTGTTGCTTCTGAAAGACAGCAATGGTGTGTTTTTATTTAGTAAAGGCAAATAAAATAACAGCAGTCCCTTTTCTCTACATTAGATGATCCAAAGGCATGGGATGCCAGCAAGTCCGTGCGGGAGCCAACTCCAGTTTTCAAAAACGACCAAGGTATCTCAAAGTATCTCCACAAGGTTTAGCTCCTCTCCTGAGCCTCCATTTCAAGGGCTCAAACCTGTTTCCAGCTCATCCATCACGTTTAACTGTCACTCACTGATGAGCGCACAGACATTCCCGTGTGCGGCTCGGCTGCCGGGGGAGTTAATGCCAGATGGAGCCATCAGGGAATGCTCCCCCGAGCATAAAACCAAAGCCATGCTGCCCTGTCAATAAACACATTTTGGGTTGTTACAGCAAACCCAGCACCCCCAAGGGTCCTCCCAGCCTTCAGGCCCTCACCTTCCTCATGCCCTCTGCGGACTCGCTCCGTTCCTTCCGAACCCGATCCCTGGCCCTGCTGAGGCTGTGAACCCATGTTCACATCCAGGCCGAGGCACAGGAGCAGGGACACAGATCCCAGTTGCTTCTCCACGTGCTATAAATAGCAAGAGGGAAAGCAGATGAAAGGCCCTGAGCCCCAGCACTGCCCAGGCGCTCCGGCTGCAGCCGGACTCCTCCGTGCGGGATTTGCATCAGCCCAGACCCGCTGGGGAAGCATTCCCTTTATTTTCTTAATAAAAGGCTGGTTTTTAGGCCACAGGAGATGATAAAACCTCTAGCACAAGAAAAATCCAACCAGCACGGGTTCCTGGTATCCCGTTCTGTCTGTCACCGAAGCGGATTCCGAAGCGTGTCCGGATCACGCTGAGAAAATAAATCTGGCTCCGCGTCAGAGTTCAAAGACGCCTTCACAAAGCCATCAGGGGAAAAAAAACGCACGGAAGGGACAAATTAACAGCATTTCCCCCCCGCCCCAGGGCCTGAACAACATGTCCC
>NW_021938885.1:228393-232942 GCF_001715985.3 Manacus vitellinus
GGTCCCCAGAGGAGTGTCCTGCACTTAGTTTTTCCACAGGAGCCGGCTGTTGGGAAGGAGGGCACTGCCACAGACCACTTCTGCCACGCTCCATCAGGCTCCACAAACAACGGGGCTCCTCGCCGCAGGAAGTTTCCCACCACGGGAATGGCTTTGCTTGGGAAGCTGGTTTTAGAACACAGAGCAACGTGCCCAGGGAAGGGAGAGGAACCTTGTCATGGAGGTGATTTAAACCTCCAGAAATGCTGCAAAAAGTGATCCTGTGGGATGACCAGGAGGGGCTGTTTCCCTTTCAGTCACGAGGATGATTCCAGTGTCAGGATGTGAAACCCCGAGTCCAAGCCCCTCGAAGGTGCAACATCTGAAGCACAGAGGGGGGGGTTGGAACAGGATCAGCCTTTGAAATGATGGAAACCTCGCTCTGAAGCAGCTGGACCTGAGGGGGAGGGAAAAACCTGCAGCCACAAAGGAATTCAGGTGCCACAGGCCACTCCTGAAAGGGCAGAGGAGGAAGTCAGGGTTGGGCTCAGCACACAGGAAATTAGGGATTCAAACACCTCCCTTGGCTCCTCCAGAGAGGGGAGGGCAGGAGGGACTCTGGGAGGACACACACCTGGGATCCAGGGAGCAGCAGGGTCAGGGATCCACTCAGCTGCACCCGGGTATTCCTGCCCAAAACGGGGGGATGCCAGAGCAGAGCCGGCGGCACAGCAATGGCACCTCCTGAGTAATTTCCGACAGCTATTCCCAAGCAAACCTTGCAGCTGGCAAGAAAACAACGCTTCCTTAGTATGGGAAATGTCAGAGCTGCACAGCCAGTTGTCCTGCTGCCGCGGGAGCGCTGCCGGAATTCTTGGAAAGCACGAGAGGAGCAGCACAGGCAGCGGCTTTGTGGCCAGCGGGCAGGGATCAGCGCTGGAATTCGCTCAGATTCCCAGCAGATGCCCTCTGCTCCGGCTCTCCAGCCTCCTTCCAGGGGGGACAGACGCCACAGGGGTGGCCAGAGCCCAGGCCTGGTTCTTGTCTGACCCACGTGGATCTAACTCTGGGCAAAGGATCTCAAATTCCACCCGGATCCGACGTGATGTTCTGTCCTAACAGATAAATTCCCACCATGAATCAGTACAAACCCGCTTTGGTGAGAAATTCCTCTCCTTTACTTATGTAAGTGCTATTTAGCACCAGGAAGAGGGTCACAAGGATCATTCCCCAACACATGAAGCCACGTGGAGACCTGTGACTTCTCCGTGGAAAACCGGGGATTCTCTGCTTCCACCTGGAATGGCAAAATGCTTTTTTTTTTTTTTTAAATTCCCCTGAAACAAATATTAAGACAATCCCCTTTTCCCTCGGTCTTAATGAATAATTCCAATAAAAAATGAACACTTTGCTCTAATTTTGTATTAAATTTTCAAACAAAAAACTGTCTGATAGTGGTTGATTTTCTCTTCCCGCATTTTTCTCCCCCCAAAACGCTGTGAAACCACCCTGATTTTGTATAGTATCTCACTTGGATCAGAATCACATTCCTGAGGGCTTTTTTGGGGCTCAGTTTTACAGAACTTAAGCCACTTGCTTTTCTTTTGACTCCACACGGGCCTCTTCCCTCCATGTTTCCGAGCCCTGAATCTCTTGTTATTTCCAAGCGTTCCTTCCTATCTGGGAAGGACAGAACATTCCTGCTACATCCCCTTAAAGCCAAGACATGCTGTTTCTTAGCCCCAGCACCTAAACACAGAGGGACTGAGGGTTTCCAGTCCAATTCCTTCAGCTGCTTCCGCTGTGGATCAGGAACAGCCTGTATCCGGAGGAAGGCACCTCGTGCCAGCCCACAACACCCTCTGCCTGCTGCTGGGGTCTGTGGGCCCACTGGACTCACACCTGTGGGAGAAGGGGAGAGGTGGGAGATGATTTTTGGAGGGGTCTCCCCGCACCTTCAGTTTTAAGAGCTTGGGAACAAGGATGTGATGATCCAAGTCATCCATCAGCTGTTTAAAACAGGGCGTCCAACCTCAGCAGCAGGGAAGGAGCAGCATTCCCAAGGGCTATCCATGCCAGAGGATCCCAAATAGGAAGGGGTGAGTCAGCCTCTGCAGATCCAGGTCAACCCAGGCCCCATGTGGATCCTTCTCTGGCCGAAGTCAGGCAGGTGAAAAGCAAGCTGGCACCTCAAGTGATCTCCCAAAGGAATGGTGAGATTGGACACCCAGGACAAGCCCCAGATGGATCAAAACCTTCCCTTTGTTCAGCACAGGGTTCTGGCAACCTTGGTCCCAGGAGGAGCCACCGTGGTGGGGCACAAGGGCACCAAACATGGATTTCCTCCCAGCCTGAAGCAAGATGTTCCCTGGGTAAGTGACCAGGTGAGCAGGGCCTGTTATCCCTTCCCGTGGTGACTGTAGGGAATCCCACAGCTACCCCCAAGAGCCTGCTGAGAAACTCCATGAGAATCCTTCTGGTTGATACCCAGCCCAGAAACACCTACAGACCTTGGCTGGATACACCTGGATACATCTGGCCTTGCATGTGTTGCTCAGAAAGGGACAGTGCTCAACATGCAGGCAAGGAAAATACCAGGATCTAGACACAGAATACACTCAGTAGGTCAAAACCCAACTCTGAGATAGGCACAAACCCCTCCTGAGTGACTGGTGTCTTATTTTAAAGTGTTACACACGCAGACAGTGCAGTGCTGCTCACCTTCAAGAGGGCAATTTTCCAGCTCCATTTCCCACTGCTAATCCTTAAGAAGGATTTTCACCACTTGCCACGATCTGGGAGTAGATTTGGGGCCCTGCAGTCACCTTGTTTCACAGCTCTTTTCAGTCCCGTGGGCTGTGGGCATTCCCTGAAGCCACACAATGCTGGGAATTACATGACCAGAGCTTTCTGAGAGCCTGAATTCCTAAAGCTCCCAGAGAGGTGTGGAGGCAAAAGGATGCACCAGGCACGAAGAGGCTGGGCAACCAGCCATGGATCCCAGGTGTTTAAAAACTTCCTGGCAAATAAAAACCATCGAGGCTGAAATGACAGTTCAAAAAATATTTCATTATTTTGAAAAGACAGCACGTAGAAGTTTCCATTTCCCACTGCAGCAGCAAGTCCAGAACTTTCCAATGCTGAGGCAGTTTTGTTTCCATGATTGCCTGGAGCAATGATGATTCCCAGCCACACCTTCCCCCCCCATCAATCAGGACAAACACGGGTAGATTTCGATGGTGTTGATCCGGAGGACGGTCTGGGGGTTCCTAATGACTGGAAAAGAAGGAAAAGAGGAAAGAAAAAAGGATCAGGATCAGGTGACAGCGCAAAGCCAGTGCCCACCTGGTCCCAGGGCTCCCATGGGACTGGGGCAGTCTGGTCAAGGCTTTACCATCCATTCCATACAAAAACAGCCATAATTTTTCCCCCCCTCTCACAGAAGGGAGAGTCATTTGGTAACCAAAACCTGCCACAGGACCCTGTCCAGGCTTGCTGGTACCTTTGATGACACATCCAATGTTTTAAGGCTTTGAGAAGAGAGAACAGGATTGCTTTCCAGCCCAGGAAGTTTCTTGCCAGCAAGGTCAGGGAACACAAGGTGCTGGACTGAGGGGATATTAAATCCTGGTGCTCCGTGGGCACGCTGGGGGCAGTGGGCTGGGCCCTGAGGGGCTCTGGGCACATGGAGAACAACCTTCCTCAGCCCCTTGTGCCATAATACCTCCCCCTCCCACATCCAGCACCAGCCAGCAGGGAAGGAGATGTGTCCTTTCCCTCTTACTTTTCTTCCTCTGATAGTTGTGCCTCTTCCAGAAGCGCATGTTGATTTTGGGCCACGACTCCGTCTTCTCAATCACTGTGGCCTCCACACGGACCAGGTCTTTCCTTAAAAATCAGTTAAATAACAAAGTGATGCTTTTAATCTTCCCCTTCTATTGGGAAAAGAGACACAGGGATAACACATCCTGCCTGACAGAGCCAGATCCTGCCTCCACAGCCCAGATCCGTGGAAATTGGAGAGTCACCGTGGGAGGACAAAGGCAAACCCAAAAGCCTCCAGGTGCTGTACCTGGCTCAGGTGATGTGACAGTTCACAGAGCAGAACTTGCCAGTCATGTGAGGGATGAGATCACTCCACCTGAGGAGGCAGGAGTGAGAGGAACCTGCAGGAACTTGTGGGATTGTAGCAAGATAAAACTCCCCTGGCACCTTCAGGTGATCTCACGTGTCCTGCTTTGCTTTTGGGACTTGTTCAACCCCACCCACAGCCCCTTCTCCTGGTCAATAAAAGAAATCCTTCCTCCTCATCTCCTGGTCACCACACAAGTCCTTCCTCCTTCTCTAAAGCATCACAGACAGCTGGAAAAAAAAGTCTCACCTGAGGAAGTCATGGCAAACGTTCAGTGCCCTGGGATTCATCCCACTGTTTCTGGCAGGAACAACAGCCAGTGGCTGCTGGAGCAATTCCCTTCTCCTCCCACACACCTCTTGTGCCTCCCACTCCTGGTCTGTCCTGTTTGTTTACCCCAGTTTGGAAGAGCACATGGGGACTCACTGAGGATTCCAG
>NW_021938885.1:233387-240809 GCF_001715985.3 Manacus vitellinus
CCTTCCGTGCACAGCACTGCAGAATGCCATTAAAAGCTCGTTAACTTTGCCACAGGAAGACATTTAAAGACCATTTTGCTGACAAACTGCTCTGTCTGCGCTTGAGGGGGGCAGAGGGGGAAGCCCATCCAGCCTAAATTGCTCCAGCAAGGTCACTGAGAGGCCAAAGGCTTCAGACAGTCACAATCCTTCTTAAAATCCACGCCGGGGGTGTGATTAAATCAGAGATTGAATCGTGGAGGGAGGAGGAAACCGATATATCTGCAGTAAGTGACTAACCCAGAAGAAAACAGATGAAAAAAAATCTAGATTTTAAGAGACCAGTGGGTGACCCTGACATCCCAGCTCCAGGATGTGATCCAGATTCAGCACTACTGAACCACACACAAGCCCTGAAACGCTGAGGGAGAAACCAGAGAGTAAAATGCACTCACAGCCATGGTTTACCACTGTAATTTGGAAGCTAAACTTCCTGGATTCAAGGCCCTGGTGAGTCCTTCTCTGTTGGACACAGCACCAGGAACTCCTGGTGAGAGGCTGAAGCACAGCAGAAACCAACTTGCTGGTGAAGAGCACGTGAGCAGAAAAAAAGTTCTGAGCCAAACAGAGCCCGAGGAAAAAAAAAATAAAAATCTCTATCAAATGTTTTAGGTATGACTGGAATGTCCATAAAAATAAGAAGGGGGTCACACATTTCCCAGAGCCCGACACAGCTGGGCCTGCTGCCTTCAGCAGCAAAATGTTTTATGGCAAAGCACAGGGGTGGGATTTTTACAGGAGGTAAAAGAAACCCATGCCTGAAATCTCATGGATCTGAGCTGGGCTGAAAGGTGTTGTCATGAGGGAGAGAAAAAAAAAGATCCAGGCAGGCTACAACCCCATGGGACCATAACTCTTGGAGGTCATAATTCCAGCTGCCAAGCTCGCTCCCTGCAGGACTGAATCCCAGCCTGGCTGGCTGTGACAGGAACAGCTCCATGGCCTTCAGCATTTCCACTGCAAAAACGGGCAGGGAGGAGCAGAAACAGGTTCACCTAGAGGGAAAAATTCCCCATCAGCTGTGTTTTGCCCAGAATCAAGCCAGACTTTCTCATGGAGGCACCTTTCCCCTCCTCTCAGGTCTAACACGGGCTCGTGCCCTTGTGCCAGGCGGGGCATCCACTGACCAGGACAAACAGGGAGCCCAAGGGATTCCAGGGATTCCAGGAGCCAGCCAGGAGCTCTCCCAGAATAGCCTCCACCACGCAGATATGGGGTTGGGGCACTGCTGTTTTTGGGGGTTTAAAGGAGTGTCATCCCGGGAGGAATCAGAGGAACAAAGCAGGGCCAGCTGTCCCAAACGTCTGGGAGCTGAGGGGGTGAAGTGTCTCAGGCACTGTGAGCACTCACTGGGGTGTTTATTTACAAAAGGACAGAAAAAAACAAAACTGCCTGTGATCTCATCAAGCCTCTCCTCTCCAAAGTGTCTGTGGTTCAGGGAATTGTGTGGGAAAACTGCAGTCCATCCTGCTGGTGACACCCTTCCCTTCCTCCTTTCACCTTTCCCTCATCCTTTCCCCCTTCTCCCTTCCCCTTTTCCTCTTCTCCCTTCCCCTTTCCCTCTTCTCTTTCTCCCTCTCCCTTCTTCTTTTCCCTTCCCTCAGCCATAACTGTACAAATAACTCCTAAATACCACCAGCCTCTGAGAGAGACTCAGCAGTGAAACCACCTGAAAACCAGGTGGTTTTTCTAGCCTGAACCTAAAAGCCACCAAGAAATAATTCCCAGGTGTCCAAGTCCCTCCTTACCTGGCTGTTCTTTGCCAGAGCTAAAGCCAAGGCCTAAATGGGTGGTTTATCCACAACCAGGGCTTCCAGGTACTCTGAGCACCTGCAATGCTCCTTATCCTGTGTGTTTTCCCACTAAAACCTCCTGTCCCAGGGAGAACAACAGGTCAGGACTTTGCTTTTGCTGAGTAATAACACCTGGTTCACATCCTCCTTCCTTCTGGGAAGGAAAACACGGAGGGACCAAGGGGTTCTGTACAGCAAGTCCTACAGCACTGGGAAGGAGACAGTGACAAGGGATAAACTCCCCACAAGTTCTCTGGTTGCTGGATTATGGGACTGAGAGGAAGGGAAAATTAGGAACACTAAAATTAAGATTGAGGCCTGCTGGGGCAAGGCAAGGGCAAAAGGAAACAGGTTAAAAACCCAATTCAGATTAAGGGACGGAAAAGGATTTCTGGGGTATTTTCAAGATGACTGCCACCAAAATTAGAGTAAGGGAAGTGAACAGGTTGAAGAGCAAGATTTCCTGGTAGTTTGTGCAAGGAGAAAAAGATCCAACTGAGGTGAATATCCTACAGTTACCTCAGGACTGGGACTTGCTGCTCTCTGGGCACTGGGGAGGGAGAGAGTCAGCAGAGGCTGGTGAGCTGTTTTATTGGTGACTCTTTCAAATGGGCTGGGAAAAAGAGCTGATAAATCCCAGTTTCAGGGAGTGCAGAGCCCTGAAGCTACAATTAAATACAAAAATGTAAGATAATTCCTTTATGAAGCATCTTACCCCAGCAGTGGCCTTCCAATGAGCGTGAAGTCGTCAGCACCAACCAGCAAAACCTGGGGAAAATAGATCGGCCATAAATCACTGCTCGTTGTCCCAAGAGAAATGCAAACAGGACCTTCCAAATCCTACAGACATAAAGGAGTCAGGCTGCTTAAAAACAGCAGGCCTTCCCACATTTCAAACCTGACACTAACTAGAGGGGTGGTGGGGAGAGAGCTGTTAACAGGCAAGAGACAGGAGTCATTAGTCTTCCAGAGAGCTCATCCCACTAAAACATACTGCAAAGTATCTTTCTCCATGATCAGAACACACTGAACCTCTCTGTCCTGGCTCAACAGCAGCTGTTAAAAATATGGAAAGCAATCAGGGATGAAGAATAACCCGCCTCCTGGGGGATCTGGACAAATGGCAGCTCCTAAACCATTGGATTTTTATTGCAATTTTTATAGCGATTGCTACAAATCCCAGTGGAGAAACATTTGCCTAATTCTCCTCCATAAGGCCTCAAGATGGGAAATAAAGAAATGAACATCTGGAGGATTCACCACCCCAGGGACCTGCTGATTTGGGGCATTTCAGTCACTATCTCAAGGAACAGGCAGGATAAGAGAGGATGCAGTGGGAAGAGGCAGCGTTTCACAGAATCATTGAGGTTGGAAGACCTTCAAGGTCGTGGAGTTCAACCATCAGCACCACCACAGTCCCCCCTAAATCATGTCCCCAAAGTGCCACATGGAGAGCCATTTCTCCCAGGCTGCCTCCTTTCCCCCCCAAATCCTCTGGCAGCCGTTAAAACCTGCACAGAAATGGTCCAGAGAAGTTCTCACTCTGGTTTTAGACCAGATATTGCCAGAAAAATCCCCAAAAGGTTCTTGTGTTAGGCAAGTTCTCACCTTCACTCCCATCCAGGCCTTTGCATTCTGAGCTGGCTACACCACACAAGTCCCTCCTCTCTGTTTTACAGGGATGTGGGACACAGCTGAGGACATCCCTAAAAAGGTGCCTCAAAACTGGGCTTCAAAGCAGTGGACCAGCACAAAAACTTCCTTAATTAGCTCTTACAATCAACAAGAACATGAAGGCAGCAGAATTCCACTCCACAATATTTCCTTCCAGTTTGGATTAATGAGCCCTCTGCAAGATCCTGCTGGGTATCCAAGGCTGAGGATAAAGGTATGATTTGGATCCTGGCAATTCTCCCTCCACCTCCACCCAGCCCAGTCAGATAAGGATCTTGCAGAGCCCTGAGGAGTGACAATCCCCCTGGGAGCCCTGCAAGGACTTGGAGGTTGGACTCTGTGATCTTACAGGTCTTTCCCAACCTAAATGATTCTGGGATCTGAGGTGCTGGAGTCTCAAGGCAAACAGAGGCTTTCGCTGCTGTCTCTGGAAACAACAACTGTCATTTTCCTTTTTTTTGGAAGAAGTTTGGACAACAAAAATCTGTCTCCCCACAGAGTCTGGCACGACTCTGCTGAACAGAAATCACAACAATATTATCACTAACTGAAACTGGAACAAAACTAAGGGATTGGAACAGAGCAAAGAGCTGGAGCGAGGGCGGGAGATCCCACAGGGACGCGGGTTTAAAACCGGCGATGGGTTTTTGCCTCAAGGGGTGCTCGCAGGGAATCTGCATCACCTTTTCCAGCCGGATCCGGTCTCCACACTCAGCCTCCAGCACGTTGTCCATCATGATCAGGTCTTCACTGGTGACCTTCCACTGCTTGCTGGCGAAGTGGACGACGGCGAAGAGCCGCCCGTACTCCCCCGCCGAGATCATCCCGTTCACCTTCTGCACCACCTCTGTTGGCAAACCACAGGGAGGGAGCAGGGCAGGACCCCCAGGGAGGTGGGAAACGCTGGTGAATACTAACCCAGCCACTCTGCTCTCCCCCCAGAACTCTCATCTCCCGGGAATCTTTCAGCAAAGGATCAACGGCAGTGTTGTTTCCCAGGCGTGCTTTCTTAAAATCTTAAAACCCCCTTCCCTAAAATCGATGCCCTATTTGTATTTTAGGTGCTGGCAAACCCACACGTGAGTAAACATCTGGTATATACACTGTGTAGCTACTCTACACTGCTGACTCTCTGCCTGTTCCTCAGGTATCCCAAAATTTACTGTACTTGCATAAAGCTCTTGTCCATGATGCCTGCATTTGGAGGATTTCCTCCAAATTCTCTCCATTTTCAAGTAATATGCAGAACAGCCTAGCCACTGACTAGTGTCTAAAGCATGCAGGAACATCGGGAAGGGCTTGGCAAAGTACCAAGGAAAAGGGCTCCAGCATATTACAAAGCCTGGCCTGGGAACTTGTACCTGCAGCGAGGACAAGAGAGAGCTGTCCCTCCCTCTTTCCCAGAAAAAATCTCTTCCCACATGCCCACAGAGTGGTGCCAGGAGCAGGACAGATGCCAGAGACCAGGTCCTGCACATGGATAAACACTCTCCGTGATCAGCTTCCTGGGCAGTGGCTCCAAACCCAAATTTTATGGGAACACCAAAAGGTGTTGCTCAATGACACCATCCCACTGCCAAACAGCAGCTTCCCACCCTCCCGGGCTACTCAGAAAAACAGGTTTTGCCTCACTGTCCTAAAAAGTGGCTGGATCTTTTCTTTTCTTGGAATGTAAACAGAACATCCCTTTGGGACAGACAGGAATCCAGCAGCCAGGCAAACTCAACCCAATCCTTACAGGAACACTCGGAAAGGGTCCAAGTTTCAAGCCAGAGGATACAAACTGTTAAAGGTAGAGGCAGGAACACAAACTGTTTTTGCAGGGCAGTAGTAGCTGCTGCAGCTCCCACCAGGATAAAGAGCTGTTGATAACTCTTCCAACACCTCCAGTGCCAGGAAACATCAAGTGATTCCTGGCTTAGATCTTGGCGCCACACGGAGAGACCCTTCCTAAAATATCCACAGCCACCAGGAAATAAAAGGCAGAACTGAAATGCTCTCACTGCTGTTCCCTTTGGATAAGCCCAGCCAGGAGATAACGATGCAAAGCTCATCAGCAGCAGGAGGGATCCCATGAGAATCCATCAGGGATGGGACCATCCATGGGGATGGGACCCTGCTCCCCACAGGGCTCCAGGGACTCAAACTGAGCCGTTCGTGGTTCACTCCTGGGTTATGTCACACACAGGGACAGACTCCCATCTGTCACTTGAGCGATCCCAGGAGCGCAAAGGAGGTAAAAATCAGGATCAAAACAGCCTGTGAGGAGACGTGGAACTCCTTTCCTTATGTCCCATCCCTGCAGGTCTGTCCTGTGCCCACCATCCAACTGCTCCTCCTGGCTGGATGTTCTGTTTTATGCAAAAATATACACCAGCTCTCCATGTGCCCACCATCCAACTGCTCCTGCTGGCTTTGATTTAGCCAGTAAATGGAAAATAACTGGTTTCTCCTGTCCAAAAAAAGGTTTGCTTCATGCCTTTTTCTGTTTGTTTTTTTTTTTTTTTCTTCAGATATTGTGTGATGTGTCCTGCCATGTATCACATCAGGTAAGATTTCTCTGGGAATGCTACAAGCTACAAGCATAAACTAAAGGCAAATCATATTGTACCCAAATCTCCAAAACCAGCAGCTGGAGCACAATTCCAGTGACACTAAAACGTGTGAGAAATAAGACAAAAATGTGAATAACACAAACTAGCTCCAACAGAATTTATGCTCAATCAGGCATCAAGGCAATGCTGGAGGAATAGACTTGAGACTTTTACCTGCATGATACTTGGCTTCTTCCACTGGATCTGGAAGTTTTGGCACTTCAGGCCACGGGGGTGAAGACAGGGAAGTTTTGGCAACAAGACTGCAAATGACAAGGTAAAATTCACTGCAGCAAACAGATACTGCCAAGAGATGTAAAACAGGGAGAGGAAAGAAGGTAAAAGGAGTGGAGTAGAAATGGATTTTACTCACAAACACCCGACCAAAAGGCATCAGATTATAGTTAACAGCTAAGCAAAAATCCGTGATACCACAAAACCAAACTTAGATTTGAAGAGGAGGGAGATTTGCCTTGGAAAAAGTCCCTGAGATGACCACAAGGGCCTTGGTTTCTGAAATTTGAACGTTTAGTAGATTAAGTAAATACCATAGTATTTACTAAATTTAGTAAACACCATCCCAAAGGAAAAAGTAAATACCATCCCCACCATGAGTGGGCGGTTCATGTTTTCCTGCCTGCTGAGACCCGAACTTTGTATAAACAACACAGGATGCACCAACTGCAAAAAATATTCAGGAATAAACATGAGATCTGGCAAAACTGACTCAAAATCAGTTGCATTCTACTGATTTACTCTGTAACACCCAGCAAAACATCCCAAAGGGCTTCAATTTAACAGGAACTCACGGTACCTGTGAGCACATGACCACAAGCACTGAGGCCTCGGGGGGTTTAGGCAGGATTTGGGGTGCCATGCCAGAGGTGGAGATCCCAGGATCTCTGATCCAGTGAGGATCAGCGGGAAGATGCTGCCTCCCGCAGAGGGAACAGTACATCCTGCTATTCCCTGCTGCAGGAATTCTCTGCTCCTGCAGTGTCCCCTCCTGGTCGCAGCCAGCAGCACTCGGTCCATTCCAACACGAGGAATGGAATAAAGGCATAACAAGCAGCTCCCAAAGTGCTGGAAACAGCCAAGCCTGGAGTTCCAGGTGTCCTGCAGCGCTCAGGCCCTTAATCCCACCTGACTGTGCTGCAAGTCTGGAATTCACCAGGTATCACACCCAGGGTGGTTTAGATTGGAAGGGATCTTAAAGCTCATCCAGTCCCACCCCCTGCCATGGGCTGGGACACCTTCCACTATCCCAGGTGGCTCCAAGTCCTGTCCAACCTGGCCTTGGACACTTCCAGGGATGGGATAGA
>NW_021938885.1:242714-245923 GCF_001715985.3 Manacus vitellinus
GGACCTGCTGCCACCCGTGGGAATCTGAGGGACCCTCCCCTGGGACCCTCATTCACCTGTGGAAACACTGGGGGACCCTCCCTTGGGACCTGCTGTCACCCGTGGGAATCTGAGGGCCCATCACCCAGGACCCGCTGTCACCTATGGGAAACCCTGGGGGACCCTCACCTGGGACCTGCTGTCACCTATGGGAAACCCTGAGGGACCCTCCCCTGGGACCCGCTGTCACCCTTGGGAAACCCTCCTGTCACCTATGGGAACGCAGGTGTAATCCCACCTTTCTAACCAGCCCATCCCAGTAGGAAACCACCCCACAGGGCTCTGATCCATGGGAAACCCTGCTGGACTCACCCCTGTAGGACCAGCTCACCTGTACCCATCCCTCTTAGACCCTGTGTTGGGGGTGCAGACCCTTACCCAGCCATGAGGAGAGGACAGGAGCCAGGACAAGGTCATTCCGCTCTGTCACCTGGAGCTTTGATTCTTAACCTCATCCCCATGGTGTTCTCACCCCTGTGTGATTCCCAGGGCATGGCAGGAGAGCGTCTCCCTGAAGGAATTGCAGCGGAGGGGCGTCTGCTTGCTCAAACTCCAGGTCACCAGCCAGAGAACCGGCCTCTACGGGCGTCTCCTCATGACATTCCAGCCCAGGAAATGGGATTCGGACTCCGAGCTGCCCTCCAACAGCTTTGGGCCTGGTAAGGGACATTCCAAAATTAAAAAACAGATCTCAGAATCCTGGAATGGTTTGGGTTGGGAAGGGACCTTAAAGCCCACCCAGTCTCACCCCCTACCATGGACAGTGACACCTTCCACTATCCCAGGTTGCTCCAACCTGGCCTTGGGCACTTCCAGGGGTGGGGCAGCCACAGTTTCTCTGGGTGACAACACGTTTTCCGCCCTTCACGCTCTCCAAACTTGCCTTTGCAGGGGACATCGTGGGGCTCTACGACTCTGCTGGGCAGGGTGACCCAGTGGCCACCGGCGTCGTGACCCGTGTCACCTCCAAGGCAGTGACCGTGGCCCTGGAGGAGCCCCGGGATGGGGAGCTGGGCCTGGACCACGAGCGCTCCTTCCGCCTGCTCAAGTTGGCCAACGACGTCACCTACAACAGGCTCAAAAGGTCAGGGCTCCCCCGGGGTCCCTCTGCTCAGGGGCGGGGGAGCCACGGGAGAACCGCCAGCTTTGGTCCCAGACACCTCCCAGTTCATTCACTAGGCTTGGTTTCTCTCCTTTCCCATCTCATCCCTCTTGCTCCTACAGCAGCTCCACTGAGGGGAGGCATCCACCTGCCTTTTTGTGCTGCCTACTGAGGGAATCCATCCCAGGATAATTCAGTTGGATTTGTCATGCTACAGCCTCATAACAGCCTAAATTCACTCACCTGCTGGCTGGTCCTCCTCTTCCCTTTCCCTCTCCAAGCTGTGTATTTTGATCTGGTTGTGTCACCTCTGGTACTCCCTGGGTTCTGTGTAGGGCCTTTTCCATCCTGGCAAGAGGACTGAAGAGTTCTTTGCTGGATTAACATTCTGAAAAAGCACATTTGGCTGTACCAAGCTGGAATAACGGGAAGTGGAAGCCTGACCAGTGCAGGGACGCGTGTGGGAACATTGGGGGATGCAGGAATTAGGTGGGATCAGTCTCATGGGGTAACGTTGTTCAGCTCTGGAATAGTTCCACCTGTGCCCACAGCCTGTCTCTGGGCCCTTGGGAGTCTCCAAAGGAATTCCTGTAACCTGGATATTCCCTTCTTTGGCAGAGCTTTAACTGCACTCAAGCAGTACCGTGGTGGCCCGGCCTCCGACCTGATCGACGTCCTCTTCTTTGCTTCTGCTCCCAGGGCTTCCAGTGACACAAGTAAGGATCCTCTTTTTCAGTCAGGTTTTATGGGCATTCTTGGGAACTGCCCCGTGGGAACACAAATAACTCGTGCTCCATGTACAGTTTTTATCCACACGTGCAGTCACTCGGCTCCAGGAAAGATCCGAGTGTTGAACGTGGCCTTGAACACTCAGTGTTCATACTGGTTTATACTGGGCACGTTTCCCTCATAGAAAGAGCCTTGGAAGAGACTC
Organism: Manacus vitellinus; assembly: GCF_001715985.3. Lineage (NCBI taxonomy): Eukaryota > Metazoa > Chordata > Aves > Passeriformes > Pipridae > Manacus > Manacus vitellinus. The sequence goes on from NW_021938885.1 coordinate 244,790, forward strand.
TTCAGCTGGTTAATGCTTCCCTTTTCTCAGAGCATGCCAAGGAAAGCGGAGTTCTGGCGTGACAGGCAGGATTTGTGATGGGGGAATCAGTTTGCACACATTCATGAGTCTGAAATCCAATCCAGTTTATGAGGAATTTCTCATTTGCTTCCTGCCCCAGTCCCATCCACAAACTCCAGAGATGAGAAACTGCCAGTGCTGCTTCTCTGTTGAAAATCCAGTGACTGCCTCTGTGGGAATTAAGTGGCTGTTTGGAACAGCATGGGAACACTTGGATTTTTATTTTTACAGCCTTCTCGTTGCGTTCAGTCGAGTTGGAGCTCTGGTTTCATCCAATACTTAATGCTTCACAACTTGCTTTTACCAACAGCTGTCCAAAAAACTGGATATAAGAATTCCCCTTTGTTGTGAGTCTTTGGAAAAAAGAAAAGGTGAAATTACACAGTTTAACCTTTCAGAGAAATCAAGGGGAAACCAGCCCCCCCGATCAGCAGCTGTATCAAATACCAACAACTGCAATGAATGTTATCCCCTGACAGAAGGGAAATATCCTCTGGACTGCAGAACTCTGGGAATGAGGGCAGAGGGTGGGTTAAGCTGCCCAGCAGGCCGGGCTGGCAGTCTGGGTCTAAACCACATACAGAGCTCAGGTCCCTCCTCTCCCTGCTCGTGCAATCCATCCCTTCCAGGATTCCCTCGTTTTCCTGCCCCCCACAGCTCCCTGCACTGTTCCTCTTCCTTTGATCACGGATTTGGCTGCCCTCAGTGGTTTGCCCTCTCGCCCCAGGGTCGCTCCCATTCCCTCCAGCCAGGCTTGGCTTCCAGAAGGATGTACCAAGGACAAGAAAGGGATATTAATGAGTCATATCCCCGTATCTCTAAGCACCGATCCCCGTCTGACTCAACCCTTTTGGGGGCCTTGGTGCACTCACAGTTTTTAATATGAGATAAAAGAATCAAATTTTCGTCTTTAACTTTCTTAACAACTCTGCTTTTACCCTTGAGGGAGCAGAACTGCCTCTAATGAAGGAAAACTCCTTCTCACCGGATTGCCAAGCGAAGCAGAGATGAATTTTACATCTCCCCAGCCCAGGCAGTATTGATGGATAGAAACATTCAGTCACATTAGACAGG
>NW_021938885.1:246489-251783 GCF_001715985.3 Manacus vitellinus
ATATTAAAATAAAATATAAGTGATTTATTAAAATAAAAATATAGATAATTACATTTATATGTGACATTTTAAATCATAAAATTATATATTGATTTCAAAATTAAAATTAATTAGATTAATTTAGATAAATTCCTACCCAGGAATTAAATAATAATAATAAGTTCAAATAGATCCTTGAACTGCCAGCCTGCACTGAGCTGAAGTCCTGTGACACAGGAGGACACAAAAAGCTCTCAGGTGCTTCTCCACGTCACAGTGTCTCCTTTCATGACCCAGCACCCATTAGCCTGGTTTCTCTGGGAGATGCTTCCCTCCCTCTGTGTCATCCCATCCATTACCCACTCTCTAACAAACCCATCAGCAGGCTGAGTCAATAAGTTCTGTACAGCTCCTAAAATTGCCTGTCTAGACACACATCTGTGTCAACACCATTCTGGGATGTGATACAAGCTCGCTGCAATCCAAAGCCAGAAAGCCATAGGAAGGAGTGAGGGAAAAATCAGCTCCAGTGAGTGAAACGTGTGGCAGCAGAAGCCTAAACCTGATTTTTTTTATTTTTTTTTTTTAAGTGTGGGATAAAAATTAGAAGCCTTATTTTTCAAGCGGGACTTTTAGGTGGGTTCTGACACTGCTGTGCATTTTAGTAATTAATTATCAGACACCAGCAGCCTAACCCAGCACAAGGGCCAAGTCCTTTCAAAACACTTCAAAATGGAACAGTAAACATCCTTGTCCTAACACAAGAACATGAGACAGGCTGTGGGAGGAATAACCTGTGGGACAGTCAAAAGAACAGGAAGGTGTCACCACTGGGTAGCTGGGGTCTGCACCTGAGAGTAGGAGTGACACAAAGCACTCTCAGAGCTCACCTTACTGCCTCCAGAAAAGTTCCAAGTGGGAGAATAAGCTTTCCAAAAAGGCAAGCTCTGAACTGAGCAGGATTTTTGCCCTTGTCAGACTCCCTGGGAAGCAGAATCATGGTGCTCATCCATCAGAAATGCTCTGCTTGTGTCTCTCGCACTCTGGCCTGCATTCGTGGCCCTGCTGGAGCTTCCACACCCAAAATCTCCTCCAAGCATTCCTTCCCCTGCTCCCACCATCCGTGTGGGACTCCTGGACCCCAGTATTTTGGGAATGGGGGAAATGTGGAGAGGCTTTGCTTGCCAGCAGAGGCCAGCATTGCTCTGCTTGCTGTGCTCCCCACGGTCATCCAAGTGGGGCACATCCCTTCTCCCTCTGGAATCCTGGTTGTACCTTACCTGTGCAGGTCACTAGTAGCTGCCAGCTCTCTCCTGTGATCCTGGGATGGAGAAAGTGAGAGATGTTCATTTCTATTCCCAGGAACTGGCTCCAAAAGGCCTGGCTTGTATTTAAACCTGCCCGTGGCTGTAAAAACATTTGAAAGGAAAAAGAAGGAAGAAAAAGGCCTGGTTAAAAGGCAGGAATATCCCCAGTAAAAGCCAGCTTGGCACTGGGGAAGCACCAGGGATTTAAAGCAAGACTTCCTTGGGCTTCTTGGCACAAGTCACTTGCAAAAAATCCTAAATGCCCCTTGTCCCTTGGCCACGTGACACCTCCTGTGATCACAGGGGGTGTGGAGAGGCCCCGATGATTTCTGGGGGAGACTGAGCCACCCAGACAACTCAGATGCCAAATATTTCCCGGGGAGAACAGGGAAGGTTCCTGATTCAGGCTGAAGTACCCACCTGGATTGTGTCCAGCAGCACTGGCTGTAGTGAGGTTGTGCTGTGGAGGAGCTGCTGGTGGGGTCTGGTTTGTTCTTGGTGCCTCCACACACTGATGGTGAGGAATATACTGTGAAGAGTGCACTTTTCTCGTCTCTTTTTGGTGCAAAGACCTCTTTTCCTGGGCTTGAATATCACCCCCCAGCCTGCTGCCTCCCCAGAGCAGAAAATCACCTCAGTCCCTGGAAACGTTGGAGAGCCAACCCCGATGGCCAAGGTGGTTTGTTTTTTCAACACTACACCCCCTAAATCACGCTGTGTTTCAGGGCAGAATCACCTGGCCACCAGTGAGGCACGTCCCTGCCAGACCTGAGGGTGCAGATTTCCATCCCTCCTCTCCATGGCCTGGTTGGGATCTGGGATGGACAGCCTCGGGCAAAGCAGGAGGCAGCTGCGCAGAGCTGATGCCCAGGGGTAGAGCTGGGCTAAGAGGTTCAAATCCTAAACCAATTCCTTATGGAGTCCTCTGGACCAGCCCTGCTGCAGTGGATAACCTGCAGTTCTACCTGGAGCCCAGCTGGTGGATGGAGAAGAGTTTGGAGGAGCCCAGCATCCCTTAAGAGGCTCTTCCCTCCTCCTCACCCCTTTGCCCAGCCCAGGAGAGGCACATTCCCAGGCTGCCCACACAGCAGCTCCTGGAAGCATGTGTTTGGAAGGGATGAGGGTGGGCACAAGCCTGGAGAAGCTCCTGAGCTCATCCTTGAGCAAGGAAACATCAATGACTCCCACGTCCCGGCTGTTCCTTCCTCACTGTGGGAAATGCCTCTCAGTTTTTAAGCTATTCTTGCTGCCTCCCCAGCCCATGGGATGTTTCCTGGTCTTCTCTTAGTCGTTAGCACACTCACCCAAAAAATTATATATAAACCAAGAGGCAGATTAACAGCAAAAAGTACCTTTGGCCCCAATTCTCCCTCCCTCACCACCTTTTTAATGGGAGTTTTTTGTTTAACCCAGACACCTCGTTTAGTTGTGCTGCTTCAAAAGCCAGGGGTCCCACACAAGTTCACCTGGCTAAAACCAGGAGAAACTTCCCAGTTTTTAATCCAACCCTTAATGCAAAGAGAGGGATAAACCACATGATGCCCAGCAGGGAACCATGCCCAGAGATGTGTCTTATATAAGCTTTTGTGGGAACATTATTTTCGGGAAACCTCAGTGTAATGAGTCATCATCTCTGCTGTAATTAACTCCCATAATGAACAAGGAGATTAGCAGCAGGATTAGGGGGGGATGAGAATAAATTTGGGCCTAAATGAGATAAATCTGGGAGGTTAAAAAGCAGCTTGTGAGAATTGGGTCTCTGCAGTGAAACCAATTCTCTTCCGATACAATTTGCATATTGTTTTCTCTTTGTTCCCTTCCTTATGAAAGCTGAAACCAATTTTAGTTTTATCATTTAAATTGCTGTTCTTATCTTTTCCTGCCTTCCTTGGTGACCAATACAGGGCTGCTGTGTTCTGCTCACAGACTCTGTAGGTTTTCCTGCTGCTTTTTCATTAGTGCTGTGTCGGGTTTAACTGCAACGGGTGTCATTTGTTCCCAAGATCAGCTGTTTCCCTCCCAATTTCCACTGAAGATTCCCTAAATATGCTGGCTAACCTGTGAAGCAAACCCAGAGCCTCCTCCACAGCCAGGAAAACCCTCCTGTTTGATGTTAGAGCAGCTAAATTCCTCTTTAAAAACTGGGAATTCTAACACAGACTGGCTGTGTTCACAGCTGAATGCAAAAATATCAAGGATGGGGAGGAAATGGGGAAGGCATGGATGCAGGATGGACAGCTTGTTTGTTTTGGAAGCATAACAAGCCTTACTTTTACATGCTGGGGTCTTTTATCCCCCTCAGTGCCTTTCTCCCAAGTTCCTCCTCATTATGAAATGGATTTGGGCTGGCTGCGGAGAGCTTCTTGTATTCCTGGATTTGTGCTTCTCAGCCAGCTCCCAGTTAGGGCACAGGTCCCAGTGACCCTCCTGCTGTGTCCCCAGAGCCTCTGAAGTTTTTCAATACCTCACTGGATGAATCCCAGAGGGAAGCTGTCTCCTTCTCCCTGGCCCAGAGGGAACTCGCCATCATCCACGGACCACCCGGCACAGGGAAGACCACGACCCTGGTGGAGATCATCCTGCAGGCTGTGCAGCAAGGCCTCAAGGTGAGGGGCAGTGGCAGGGCTGGGGTGACAGTGACCACCTCTCCTTGTGTGGAGTCCTCACAGCACCCCCCAGTATCAGAAGGGACCTGCAAGGAAGCTGGAGAGGGACAACTCATCAGGAACTGGAGTGGTGGGACAAGGGGGAATGGAATCAAACTGAAAGAGGGGAAACTTCTTTCCTGTGAGGGCAGTGAGACCCTGGCACAGGCTGCCCAGAAGAGGCTGTGGCTGTCCCATCCCTGCAAATGTCCAAGGCCAGGTTGGACGGGGCTTGGAGCAACCTGGGCTAGTGGAAGGTGTCCCTGCCCATGTCAGGGGGTGGGACTGGATGGGCTTTAAGGTCCCTTCCCACCCAAACCATTCTGGGATTCTGTGATTATTGTGCACACTCAAGGGCTTTGTGGCAGCTGGAGCAGCTCCCACAGGAGCTGTGCTAATCCAGAGCCTGGCTGGGCTTGCAGGGATCGGGGACTTTCCCACCAGCTCTGATGAGGTGCTGATAGAAGCTTCAAAGCTCAGGTTTGCTATTTATTGTGGACTCTACACTAGTGCTGCAAAGCCAGGTGAGAATTACCTTTGGAGCCTGGAGGCCCTGGAGATGTCAGTGGTTTATTCCCAATAGGCGCATGTTGGTCTCCCTCTCTCTGCTTCCTCCTGCTTGGACACTGCTGCTCCAGGATTTTGGTGCCCTTGGAGGTACCAAGCAGCTGGTCTCTTCTCTGGCAGGTGCTGTGCTGTGCCCCTTCCAACGTGGCTGTGGATAACCTGGTGGAAAGGCTGGCCAGCTCCAAGGCCCGGATCCTGCGGCTGGGACACCCCGCTCGCCTGCTGGAGCCCATCCAGCAGCATTCCCTGGATGCAGTCCTGGCCCGTGGGGACAACGCCCAGATAGTGGCAGATATCAGGAAGGACATCGACCAGGCCTGGGTACGTGTCCCTGCAGCTCATCCCACATGTGTTGCCTGGCTGCAGCACCCCATCCACAGTCCTCCCTAAAATAAGGGACAACTCTGCCACTTCTTAGATACCTGTGCTCCGGGTTATCCCAAAAATCAGTGACTAGAGGCAAGTCAGTGACTAGTCCTGACATAATCCAACCTGCATACCCTGGTTAAATCAGGTATTTGGGGGTTCAGGATACCACGAGCCCCCAGGGATGCTCATTTTGGATCCTCCTGTATCCAGACAGGGGGTTTGTTGGTGAGTCTGTGTTTGTGGCCAGTCAGCAGGACAAAAGGACACTTCAGGGGTGAGAAAAATAATGGCAAAGTGCAGCAAGAGCTGGGAATGGATCCAGAGTGGCCTGGATTAATCCCATTTACTCTGATTGGAAGTTAGAAAATTAGATATTAGGAAGAAAATCTTCCCTGTGAGGATGCTAAGGCCCTGGCACAGGTTGCCC
>NW_021938885.1:252878-257109 GCF_001715985.3 Manacus vitellinus
GCTTCCCAGGATCTCAGCTCCTGGATGCTCTGCACCAGCAAAACTGCAGCCCCACAGTACCTGAACAAGAAAGGCAGCACAGGTCCAGGTCCAGGGGGATGAAGCAGGTAATCCAGGAAGGAAACCAGGCTCAGCCTGGCCTGGCCTTAAATATAGCTCCCAGACCAATGAGTGGGTGGGTGGGGGCCCAGATGAGACAAGTGGGGACAATTAGAGCCTCATGGCACCCATGGAGCCCTAATTAGGGCTGGGTGAATCCAGTCTGACCATGTGCCAGACACCATCCTGTGCTCTGTTCCCTCTGGAATGTGCTCCCTGCTCCCTAAGCTGCTTCCAGAGCCCAAAATCAGGCAGATGTTAGGATCTGAGTGTCACAATCCATCATCAGAGAACAGTTGCTGTAGTTAATTTATTCCCTGGATCTTTGCAGCAGAACAGACATTCCCCTTGGCCCTGCTGGCACTCTCAGCTTGCCCCTCTGATATTCCTGGTTCCATCAGGGAGGAAGTTGATGCTCATTTGCTTTGTTCCTTCAGCTCAGTCCACCTGTCCCTCAGATCCAGCTAAGGAAGAGGTGCCTGTGTGGTCAGGGATCTGCCTCTCTGTCATCTCCCACCTGGAATTTCTCAGCCCATTTTCACTCGACAGACACGTGGAGGTTTCAGAGTTTTAAATACCTACAAGTTCGACAGGCTGAGCAGAGGCTGCAGCATGAGCTGATCCACGTTAGACCCTGGAAAATCCATCCATCCGGAGCGTGACTGTAGGAACAATCAAGCCTTATTGGTTTGGCTCCATGTAAAAGCTTCTGTCTGCAGCACTTCATCTTGATTATCAAGTCATTACCTCCAGGGAAATTATCCCAGTTTCCCTCTGGGATTGCTGAGGGTGCCTGCAGTGAGCCATAGCTGGGCTGAGGTCTTGTGGCTGCTGGTCTGGAAGTGCTGGTGCCCAGTGCTGGTGGTTTGATGTGTTAGATATATTTAATAGTGCTGCTAAAAAAAGCCATGGGCCTGTCTAGATGCTGCTCTGAGTCACTTAGAGCAGCACAGAGTTCCTGGTTTGAAGGGGCAGAGTTGCTGCTGTGGCTTGGGGAGCCCTCCTGCTTCCAGGAGCCAGAGGGGCACTGCTTCCCAGAGCAGAAGGAGATAGGAAATCCCAGTTACCCTCACCCAGCAGAGGCACGAGACCCCTCTTCCCAAACATTACCTCCTGCTCTGTGTCCAGATTTGGCAGGTCACAGGCTTGGCTGTTGGACGGACTGAGCTGACCAGAAACAGTTGGTTCCATCCCGATTTTTCTGTTTCCTAGGCAAAAACCAAAAGGGCCCAGGACAAGGGAGAGCGGAGCCATTTCCTGGGTGAGATAAAGACCCTGAGGAAGGAGCTGAAGGAGCGAGAAGAAGCTGCCATGGCCTCAGCCCTCAGCCACGCCAGCGTTGTCCTGGCCACCAACACAGGTGTGGGATCCCCTTGTCCAGGATTTTACCTCCCTTTGCCAGGACTCGGGCAAACCACGTGCCCTGCAAGGGTACCTGGGGGAGCTTATCCTGCCCCAAGCTCTTGGGAGCTCAGTGGGGACTCCCAAAGCCCTCCACAGGGGGATGCTCCCAGTTTACACTCTGGCACAGGGGGTTGTTTGGCACAGAATACGTGTCTGGAGGGGCCTTTGTTAGCTCTGAGTAGGAACTGAGAGTTCAGTGAGTAAACAAGAAGCTGCTGGAGGTGTGCAATCTGCTATTGATTGCATAAGTCACGTGGAATTGCTTCCCTGCTTGGATTGTTTCCAGAATTGATGGAATCCAACACGTGTTTCCAATGCCTGCTCTCAGTCTGCCTGTTGTTAGTTCTGTAATCACCCAAGTGATTATTCCTGAAGTGGGGAGACATAAGATAAACCTTCGTCCCTCTTGGCCTCACAAAAGTCCTTAAATATCTGTCTTTAAAAACATAAATTATATATATTTATTTTATATAGTATATATATATTATATACTTCATTATATATAATATATAATAAATCACAATGTATTTTATAATAATTATAATATATTTTATAACATCATTTTATAATAAGTATATTTTATAATAACAATTTGTAATAATTATATATATTGTAATAATTATAATATATTATGATTACAAATAATATTATATATTGTAATATATTATAGTACGTTATATGTTGTATAATATATAGTATATGTTTATAATTTTATATATTCGTATAAATTAATTTTAATATAAATTTCGTATATTCACTTTTAATTTATTAATTACTTATTAAAAACGAAACAAAAAAGTGTGGTGTGACACAGGATTTAGGGAGCAGATCCAGGTATCCATCAGGCATCTGCATCTACAGGTAGGAAGGTAATACCCCTGCAGTCGAGGGAGATGGGAGTGGTTAAAGTTTAACACATGTTAAAGGGCTTTTCTAGCTCAGATGTTTAATACTCCACTTATAATCTTCAGATTTAGTTGCTCAGGGATCAATTCCTGAAGGGAAACATCAGTAATTTTAGGTCATAAAAAAGACCTCATGGAGCAAGCTACTGGGGTGAAGGTTAAAGGAAAGATAAGTCTTCCCTTTATTCCCTGGGAATTGGCCTCTCCCTTCTTTTAACCTTGCCTGGAAAACGGGGAGGTTTCCTTTTTTTCCAGCAAAACTGGTATTTTTGGGGGATCAGCTGTGATTTTCTCCTGGGGCTGGGGCTTCCCAGCAGGGGGTCTGGAATTCTGCTTCAGAGAGAGGTGGTGGGCGAACCAAGGGTTGGATTTTGTTAAGCAGTGGTGGGATTTCTCTGGACCGGTGGGCTTGGTGGGAATTCTGCAGCCCAAGTGCTCCGCCGGTGGCTTCAGCCCAGAGAAAATCTAATCATGGCAGCACCTGGGGACATGAGTGGCCTTTAATTAATGGCAGTTCAATAAACCCAAGACTGGGAGGGAAGAAAACCAGGCCGTGCTGGTACAGGCTGGTTTAGGCAGGAGGAAACTTCCATTTCTTCTCCTTCCACCCTCGGCATGGCCAAAGGCATAAGTCGGGTTATAAGTGTGCCCCTCTTACCAGAGTGGATTCATATAGGCTGGAAAACAGCTTTTAAAGGAAAACAGGGCGTCTTAGATGACAAGCTGTAACATCTGAAGTGAGGCAGAGGTGCAGAGGCAGAAGGATTTATGGTGGCAAAGCCAAATCCCCCCTCTCAGAGCTGCTTTCAAAGGAGGAAAGCAGGAAAAATAGCACAGGAGCTTTGGAAAAAAAACACCTTTGTGAATAAAAATCTTCCCTCCTGGCTTGCTGGCTTCTTAACCCTGCTCTCCTCCTTTTGCATCCTTTTTCCTTATGAATTGGGTGAGATTTTGATGCCCCTGACATCCAAATTTCTGATCAATGTGTGGGCCAGTATCAGGTAGGTCTGGGTTAGAGCAGGTTGTGTGCCAGGGTTATTTGTTTGATGTTACAGATGGGCTTCTGATACTAAAAATTAGCCCTTGCTGTGGTGGCCTGGTTACTTCTCCTGTGCTTTCCCTTCTCCCAGTGCCATGAGGAAGGACAGAGTGGCACAGCCAGGGGGTCAGCAGGGCAGAGGAGTGGGGGCTCAGCCCGTCTCTCCCTCCTGGGCTGTCCCCCACTTCTCAGACTGGTGGACCTGCAGTCCCTCACCCTTCCAGTGTTGGTGATGAGGAGTTCTGTTTGCACTGAGGGGGCAGCAGGAAGGTGGGTGTTCACTGCTCTGCTCTGGGCAAAGCATTCCAGGATCTTGTTCTCTTTGGCTGCTGTTTTCCAAAGAGACTTGGAAGCTTCTGGGCCCAGATGCCGGGGGGGGGAAAAAAAGGGGACAAACAGGAATTGGCAAAAACAATCCTGACATACACATATCAATGTATACGTGCCTGGCATGGGCTGCAGAGCTGGATTTCTAAATCCCTGCAAAGAAATATCATTGTACCTTCTGCTTCCATCAGGTGCCTCCTCCGATGGCCCGCTGAAGCTGCTGCCCGAAAACCACTTCGACCTGGTGGTGATTGATGAGTGTGCTCAGGCCCTGGAAGCCAGTTGCTGGATCCCTCTGCTGAAGGCTCCCAAGTGCATCCTGGCCGGGGATCACAAGCAGCTGCCCCCCACCATCGTCTCCCACAGGTACAGTCCCGGCCCCTCCTGTTGTTTTTGCAGCCGAATGCTTCCGAATCCTCACCTGTGGAGATATTTCATAATGGGATTATTTGTTGGA
>NW_021938885.1:257274-279213 GCF_001715985.3 Manacus vitellinus
AGGTTTCTCCTGGGAGTCAGTGCCTTTACCTGCAGCTTATCCCAGCCAGGGAACAGGGAGAGGCCCTGTGTCTGCTGGGCAACTGCCACGGGGCTTCCAGGGCAGAGTTAGCAGCCAGGGAAGCCAGGGAGAACAATCCCACAGGAAGCCTTTGGCTCTGCTGTGGGATTGCTGGGAATTCTCAAAGGTGTGTGCGCCAGCACAGTCCCTGCAGACCAGGAGAAGCAGCACAGAGGCAGATCCCTTCCACCTCCTCCTGTAGGTAATTCCAGAGCTCTCCTGAAGGCCCCGAATCACCTGCCACCTCCTCTTTGGTTCAGGGAAAGGGATGAGCTATTTCCAGGGATGATTCATGCGGAGGACTCCAACCCTTCCTCCCACCTTCCCCTTCTCCATTGATGACAGCGGGCCTGGAGTGGGTGGGCTCCTATTTTGGGGTCTAAAGTGAGCCTGGATGGATCCAGGCTGGCAGGAGGCTCGGCTGTTACTACACCAGGGGAAGTCAGCCCTGCTCAGGCAGGAAGCTCCTGTCCAGCAGGAATGCTGGGGTACTCCAACTGCCTTCCTGTTGCCTGCTTTTTCCTCCGTGGATCCAGCATTTATCACTTATTATCATCAGGTTTTTTCCCCTTGAGGCTTAGGGAATGTTTGGTGGAGAGTCTGAAGGGTGCTCCTCTTGCTTTCTGACACATCTGGGGCTACCCCAGGATGCAGAGGGTATCCCACCACACACCTTGCAGTCCACTCACCTGCATCTTGTCCATGCTGGATGGTTTCTTCTGAGAGCTCTTCCCAGCAATGGCAAATTCCAGCCCCCTCACTGGCAGCAGCTTCAGATCTCCATCTGGATTTTGGCCCTGTCCCAATGGGCACCTCAATGCCAGGACACTTCCTGCAGTCTGACAGGAGCATTTGTTTGCTGGTGTTCGTTTGAGCCTTCATTCCATCCTTTTCTGGCAGCCCGATTAATTCATCTCCACATCGGGGCTCTGATTTATTAACTGTACTCCCTGCAGATATCAGCAGATATTTATCAAACCTCTTGCTCTCACAACTCATTTCTTAGACAAACACTGGGGTGTTTTGCTGCTTGTTTGCTAATGGTCAGTCTGGGTGTCTGCACCATCCCAAATCCTGTCGAGACTTAATGGATCTGCTTTCACTTTGCCACTGAAGAGCAAGTGTCAGGCCTTGGGTTCCTCTGCCAGCTTCCACAGCTGGAATAGAACATGCTCCCCTCCTCCTTTATATTTGCAAGGATTAAAAAAAAAATAATACAGAATATCCAGGGAAAAGGGGGGATTCTGCACAGCCTCACTACTGCTTTACCTTTCTGTGAAACCTCTTAAAGCTTTACCAGGATGGAAAAACCCAGGGCACAGAGCAAATACTTTCCACATCCACAACAGCCTCAGCCTGGTTTTGCCATCCAGGATCAATGGATGTGCTCCTGGATGCACATCCATTAATTAACCCTGTTAATGTGGAGTTCTTGAGGCAGGAAAACACAGTGACATCCTTCTCCAGGCTCTTCCATCCAAATTCAGTGTGTGCTGCAGAGATCAGTCACACCAGCATCTCCTGTCTCAGGGGTGAATAAGAAAAGGGCACACTGTGCAATCGTGTCTGTCCAACCTTTTCTCCCAGTTCTCTTTGTCTAAAGCAGTTGATACATAACAAATGTCTGCTCAGGGCACTTAGGATTTTGTTGGCGTAGAAATCAACCGCTGTAGGAATTAATTGAGTGGTAAAATAATAGAAATTATTAACAGGTGAAATATTCTCAAGCAGTTTAATTCCTCATTATTAATTCAGCATGTAGCATCACGTAGAGCCCTGTGGTGGGAGTGGAGCTGGAAGGGTATGGAAGAGCATTATTCCTGAGGCTTGCTGGGAGATTTAATGGCTGTTTCACCTGAGTGCAGACAGCTCTCCCTGCTTAAATTCCCCCCTTGCCCAGGAGATTCAGGGTCTGTGGGAGGGATCAGGCAACATGACAGCACCTTCTCATTCAGGAGCAAAGCTCATTCCTGGTAACTGGAACGCATTTCCCAACCCCCCATCCTGCTCTGTCCCTTCACCCCAGCACACCTCTGGCAAACTGCTGCCTCCCACGTCCTGCAGCTGTGTCCATTCAGAGGTTATTCCCCATTTTTTTCCCCTATGATCCAGCAGGAAGGAGGGCTAATGAAACCCAGCTTCTTGGAAAGATCTGTCCTTAATTTTCCCTTCTGCAGGTTTAGTGACTTTGCAGTTCTCTGGTCGCATTTTCCAAGTACCTGTTGGGAGCATGGCAGGACTGGCCAGTACCACAACAATCCCTCACTGTGGGGCTGGAATTCCCACGGCAGGGATTGGATGTGTGCTGTGGCCCTTCGCCTTGATGGAAATCATTCTCCTGAGCTGTCCTCTATCATCATTTCATCATCTTTGTGCTGGTTCATTGTGTCTGGCAGCAGCCAGCACCCCCTCACTGTCAGGCACTGTATGAAAAATCTCTTCATGCTCACAAAATTCAGGCACAACGACTTCCATCCTTCTTCCTCAGACGGTGCCTCCGGCTGGTGCTTCCAACAAACCCTCTCTGTCAGTGAAGGCAAAGCAATTAAGATCCCAAAAGGCTAATTTCATTAGGGTTAACTTGTGCCCCAGGGCCTCTGCCAGAGGTGATGGGGTTTGGTGGGTGATGAAACAATGATCCCTGTGTTAGCCTGGGGTGAGCAGCCAGGGAAGGATGAAGACAGTGGAGCAGCAGGTGTCTGGGTGAAACATCAGCAAGGGCTGGCTGTGTGGACACAAGCATTCCAGAATTTGGGGTTGAGCTAACGCGCTGGGTGATGCCAATGCCGTGGCTGAGCTTGTAGTAATGCCAGTGTAGCCTTATACTGATGGATCACAGAATCCCAGAATCGTTTAGGCTGGAAAAGACCTCCAAGGTCTTCGAATCAATCTGTGACAGATCCCCACCTTGTCATCTGGACCTGCCACTCCGGTTCAGTCGCACCTTGAGCACCTCAAGAGATGGGGACTCCACAGCCAACACTGCACCCTCCTGGTACCTGTGGGTGAAACAGGGGTGACAGTGCCACCCCAGCAGGGCCACATGAGGTCACTGAGCAGGGTCTGGAGTAGGTGCTGCAGGTGCTCCAACAGCATTCCAACTTACCCATCGGCAGCATTCCAACTTACCCGCCGGCACCGACGGACGCCGTTCGTGTCTGTCGCCGGGTGCTGGTTGAGCTTAGCCCAGTGTGGGTCCCGCCCGTGCCCCGGGCCCCCTCTGAGGTGGTTCTCCCCCGCAGGGCCGCGGCCCAGGGCCTGTCCCTGAGCCTGATGGAGCGGCTGGCGCGGCACTACGGGGAGCGGGCGGTGCGGATGCTGACGGTGCAGTACCGCATGCACCGGCTCATCATGGACTGGGCCTCCTCGGAGCTCTACGGCCCGGCTCAGCGCCCACCCCTCCGTGGCACAGCACCTGCTCAGGTGGGTCGCCTGCTCTCTGCTGGCACCTGAGCTGAGGTGTCCTCCTCATCCCGGTTTGCCCCTTCCCGGGGGGTTTTCTGTTCCTGCTGTCCCCTTGGTGGCGTTTGGTCCTTCGGTGTGCTGAGGGAACGGTAATTGAGGGAGGTTTGTCCTTTTTCACTGCCCGACCAGGAGTCAGGCAGAGTTATCTTGTGTGTGTGTCCTCCTTTGGTATGGGAGCGTGGAATCCCAGAATGGTTTGGGTGGGAAGGGACCTTAAACACCATCCAGTTTCCATGGGCCCACCTTCCACTAGCCCAGGTTGCTCCAAGCCTTGTCCAGCCTGGCCTGAAACACTCCCAGGGATGGGGCAGCCACAGCCCCTCTGGATACTGCAGAGCATTGTTACCTGTCCCTTTCCCAAACCCCTTGTGCAGGGACCTGCCAGGTGTCTCCTCCACGGAAGAGACCACCATTGCCTTGCTGCTCATCGACACCGCTGGCTGTGGCCTGTTTGAGCTGGAAGAGGAGGATGAACAGTCCAAGGGGAATCCAGGTACTGTCGCTCGGAAAATGCTGTTGCCCAGAATGGATGGTCTGAGGTGCTTGGCCCTCCACATCCCAGAGGTGTCCCCCTTGGGGAAGGTGGGGATCCAGGGAGCCTTGCTCAGCTGAGGGATCATCCCCCTCCATAAATCCTCAGGCTCAAAGAACTCTGAGCTGGAGCAGAGTGGCCATGGGGCCGTGGTGACAATGTCCAGCGTGGGGGTGGCCAGCCCATGTCCCCTTGCAGGGACATTCCTCCATGCTGAGGACTAGGACAGGGTGGAGGATCCCTGTGGCGGGTGCTTTACACCATGGAAGGGCAAACAGCAGCAGGCAGAGCACAAACCTGTGTTGGGAAGACTGTGGGCAGGGCTCGGAATTCCTTCCCAGTCCTCTGCTCCTTCCATGAAATCCTGTCTGGCTCTTCTCCGGGGATTTTCCTAAGACATCAGGTTCCTTCTGCTTTTCACCTTAAAAAAATAGGTTTCATTATGGAGCTTGAGCATAAAGTCAGGCTGGAAAATACAAGGACAGTTTTTACCAGTTTAAATATCTTTTACCCCACCAGCATTTTAGTGCCTCATTTTTCCATGCACCATTCCCAGGGCCCCACTGAACAGTAACAGGCTCTTGTCCCCTCACAGAGAGCCCAAAAGCCTTGTCTGAGAGAACTCAGGGATTTGGAGCAGGGGATCAGAAGCACAGCTCCCCAGATTTGGGAGGCAGCCTCTTGGCACAGCTCACTGCAGTCTTGATGTTTATTGCTGTGTTTTGCTGCAAAGCAGAAGTCCAGCCAGTGAACCAGGGAAATAATTCACATTTGATTTAACTTGTCCCTTTAGATCCCTCTGAACCAGGCACTGGTTTGTGGCAGCCTTTCCTGCTGTTTTGGCAGAGCTCTGGGCTGGACCAGGGTGTCCTGAGCCTCTTCTGCTGTTTTAGGGACTGAGCAGGGTCTCCCTGAGCCTTTCCAGCTGTTTAAGGGGAGGGAGCGAGGTCTCTCTGAGTTTTTCCTGCTGTTTTATGGAAGCTGGGCACGTTTCTCTGGCCTCTGGTCCCCCTGTCACACTCTGTTTCTGCCCCAGGGGAGGTCCAGCTGGCCGGGCTGCACGTCCAGGCCTTGGTGGACGCTGGTGTGAAGGCCAAGGACATCGCTGTGGTGGCTCCCTACAACCTCCAGGTGAGCTGTCCCTCTCCTGGCATTCCCCCTCTCCCTGCACACGGAGCACCACAATGTCCCAGAGACTGGCAGAGCCGAATTTAATCAGCATTTGGGGCCAACTCCTCCACATTTGAGCAGCTCGAGGCCGTGGGGGGAGGAGATGTTAGTTAGATGCACCATTCCCACCCTCAGGAATCATCACCTGACCTCCAGGAGGTGCAAGCAATTTTGGGAGGAAGGGATTTCCCCCAAATTGTGCCCTTTTAACCCTTTTCACCTCTGTCTTTCCTTTAAAAGCTACCTGTGGCCTGTTTTCCAGGTGGACATGCTACGAGAGCACCTTTGTCACAGCCACCCCGAGCTGGAAATCAAATCAGTTGATGGTTTCCAAGGAAGAGAGAAGGAGGCAGTGATCCTGTCCTTTGTCAGATCCAACAGGAAAGGTAAGAGCTCGCTGCTGGAGCGTGGTTCCGTGGGGAATGGGAAGGAAACGGGAAGGAAGCACTGTGGTTTAATTGCGGTGCTCTAGGACTTGGCTCTGAATGGAATTACTGGCAAAATGCTTCCTTTTCAGCCTTTTTTGTTTAATTAATGAATATATTTGCTGTCAGGGTTGCAGAGGAGGCTCCCATGGTACAGCAGGTTCAAGGGGGCCGGGACTGCTCAGTTTGGAGGTTTCCTGGCTCTTGAGGCCTCAGAAATGATTGAATGAAGCAATAAGAATGATGATGATAGTAATGATAATAATAATACTAATAATAACATCACATCCCATTAGCCCCACATTTACTGGAGTTGGGGGGTAATTTATTGGGTTTGGAGCCAATTCTGGGTCAGTTCCCTGCAGGAAGCAAACAGGAGCTGGCATCCCAAGTCAGGCACGGAAAATGCAGCTTTTGGGAGCAAAATCTAGAGCGGAAAATCAAGTTCTTTCCTATCAGCAGCTTCAGAGAAAGTTAATAGCTGGGAAAAAGCTGCTGCCCTGGGGGCACGAGGCTCCTGTGGGGGAGTGGAAGGATTTTGTGGAGCGCTCCAGGACCCCTCTGTCCCGTGCAGGGATCACTGCCCTTTCCAAAGCCGCAGGAGACACAGCCCTGCTGCCCTGCCTGTGCTGCTGAAGGTGAAATGCTGAGTGCTGATGGCAGGAAGGGGGGGGGGGAAAGGAGGGAAAGTATGCACGGAAGGAGGAGGTACCTTTTTTTCCAAGCCTAGAGGAAGAAAAGCAGTGTTGTGGGGAGAATGGAGGTGGGGACAGCACTAAGAATAGTCCTTATCCAGGAGTGACTCACCCCTGTGCTGGTGGGAGCTGGTGTCCCAGGAAGGTGGGTGTCCTCAGCCCCTTTCCCTGCACAGGGAGCAGCCAGAGCTCAGAAGTGGGGCAGGAATTGCCTTCCTGGGGGCACAGGGAGGCTTTTCCTGCATGGGGTACAAGAGATGATATTGGTGCTCTCTGAGTCCCTTGGGAGAAATCCGTAACCTCTTGCAGCTGCGTTTCTCCACTCAGAGCAGGCCAGGGACCTGGACCTGTCCCTCTGCCACCATTCCTGATCCAGCAGGAAACCTTTTTCTTCTTTTCAAAGGAAATTGTTCCCTGTGAGGGTGCTGAGGCCCTGGCACAGGTTGCCCAGAGAAGCTGTGGCTGCCCCATCCCTGGGAATGTCCAAGGCCAGGTTGGACAGGTCTTGGAGCAACCTGGGCCAGTGGAAGGTGTCCCTGCCCATGGCCAGGGGTGGGACTGGATGGTGTTTAATGTCCCTCCCAACCCAAACCATTCCAGGATTCTCTAATTCCCAGATCAAAGGAGTTGGACTTGCCCCTCTAGCCAGGCTAAACCACATCAGAGGAGCTGGGAATGGTTCTCCGAGCTGCAGAGCCCGGAGAGGGGCTCACCCTCATCCCATCCCTCAAAGGCAGCACAAATTAGGCTGCTGAGGCATGGCAGGAGCAGAGCCAGGCTGGACACAGCTCCGGTGGAGGCATTAATCTCTTCCCAACTGGCCTCCTCTCTATTCCCTGGAGCTGGAAGCTCGGCAGCCGCCCACGCTCGCTGGCTGATCCTCCCTGAGTCATCCCAGCACTGCTGCTCTGTGAGAAGAGGAGAACCTCCCCGAGCTCCTAAATGGCTGTTCCTCTAGACCCTCCAAGGACAAGGGAGCTCTGTAGGACAGGGGGAGGTTCTTTACCTGCAGTTCCTCCTCTGTCGCAAGGTGAGCCTTTTCCACGCTGCTCCAGCGTTGCGTTCGCTCCCAGATCCAACCTGGTCTCGTGTTGTGGGCCAGCCAGGGAAATATTTCTCCTCTCCACGTGCCTTCCATCCTCTTCCCTATCCCAGGAGCTCAGTGTGGAGCCCTGGCTCTGGCTGTGGGTGGCGAAACACAGGTAGAAAGAGGAATGGGATGGTGTGAGCGGGGACTCCGTAAACGCCGACTCCCACCCTTCCGCCAAGCAACCCTCGGGTCACTGGGACCGGCCCCTCGCCTGGATCCCTCCCTCCCACGGCCCTTCCTGTCCCTCTCCCAGGTGAGGTGGGTTTCCTGGCGGAGGAGCGGCGGATCAACGTGGCGGTGACGCGGGCGCGGCGCCACGTGGCCGTGGTGTGTGACAGCCACACCGGTGGGCACCAGCCCTTTCCTGCGCCGCTCCTGGACCACTTCCTCCCGGCACGGCCACGTCCGCTCCGCTTCGAGTACCGGATGACCTCGTGCCCCAAAACTACTCCGGGAAGGCCGGGGCGAGCAGCACAGGGCCCGAAACCGGCCCGCGGCGTCCGGCCCCAAACCGCAGCTGGCTCCGGGCAGGAAGCAAAAGGCGGGAGCAGCAGCCGGAGCAGGGAGCCAGAAACAGGGAGCACGTTCCTCCCGGAACACCACCGGAGCTGGGAGAGAGGACTCGGGGACAAAGGATGCTGGGGACAGGTTCAGGGCCGCGCTGGTGGCGTTCCTGGCGAGCGGCGAGGTGCAGCTGGATTTCCCGCCGTCCCTGAATTCCCACGACCGGATGCTGGTTCACCTGCTGGCAGAGGAATACGGGCTGCAGCACCTGAGCTCCGGGGAGGGCCGGGACAGGTACATCAGTGTCCGTAAGAGAGACCCCGTGGAGCCCCCCGAGCTGCCCCCTGAGCCCCCACAGCCCCTTCCAGAGCCTGAGCATCCCAGCGGGAGCACCCCTGTCCCTGCGGAGCCGGGGGGGAACAGCAAGGGCTCAGGGAAGGTGGACCTGAAATCCCTGCACCTGGAGAGAGTCCAGAGGGAGAAAGCCAGACGGGAGGAGGCAGCCAGGAAGGTGCGGGAACCCGGCACCAGCAGCAGGAAAAAGGACAAAAGCGAAGCCAAAGGTAGGTCAGGCTTTTCATAACCAGCACAATTAATGCTCTTCCTTGAGTGAATCTTAATCCCTGTGGGTTTGCTCCAGACCTTGGGATTTGCCTATGTGCATGAAGCATGTGGCTCTTGAAAAGCTCCCCGGTTCTTGTCAGAGGGGTGGGAACTGGCAGGAATGTGCATCAGTTGGCTACAGCAGCTGGGGAGAGGGCTTTGGGTACCTGGAGGCACATTCCTTAAGTCAGAAGAAAAACACTGGGGACCCTTTCCCAGGAAGGAGCCTCAGGGGTTCCATGGGAGACTCCCAAATGCAGAGAGAAGAGCTAAGAGGGCCCACACTGAAGGAAGCAGAGGCAGCCCAGGCTGTGGCTGTAGGTGGGTGGGTTTGTTGCCAGTCCCCATTCCAGGTGTCTGCTCACCTTTCCCAGGAAAGCCAGCGGTCGGGAGCGGAGCAGGAGAAGATTTTGACGCTCTGATCTCTGCGGCCATGGAGGCTGACAGGACCTGTGCCTTCCCTCGCTGCAAAGCCTCTGTCACAACCCTGGGCCAGCTCTGCCACCACTGCCACCGGTGCTACTGCCTCAGCCACCACATCCCTGAGGTACAGCAGGGCGGGCTTAACCTGGGAATGTTCCCTGGGGAGCTCCCTGGGCAGGGTTTCCTTGCAGGGGGTTTCAGCAGGGCCCTCCCTGTCACAGTCTGTGCTGAGCTGCAGGTACACAGGGCTGCCAGGTGCCACACCTGGGCTCTGCCCACCCCTTCCCAAGAGCTTTTCCTTCTTTTCCTCTCACTTTGCCCTTCTTTGGCATTTTCTGGCATTTATACCCTCAGGCCATCGAGGCAGGGAGGAGAAATGGAGAGGCACAAGCTTAAGGCAGTGACTCAAGGGAGCTTAGACTCGATTCCCAGCCCTTTGCAGATTCCCTCTGCATCCTGGGGGCAATTTCCAGCCCTTTGCAGATTCCCTCTGCACCCCAGGGGTGATTTCCAGCCCTTTCCAGATTCCCTCTGCACCCCAGGGGTGATTTCCAGCCCTTTCCAGATTCCCTCTGCATCCTGGGGACAGGTCCCCAGCACGGAGAAGTGCTGCCTGGTCAGCAATTCAGAATTCCCAGTGCCCCTGACCCTCCTCCCACAGCTCCCAGGTGCAGTTCCCTGCCCTGTGGAGCCTCCCGGAGCTCAGCAGCCCTATAAATCCTTGGCACAGCTTTTCCCCCTGTCAGGAGCTATCTGTTTCCATGGCAAAGAATAGCTGTATTTATGGTCACTCACCATCCGGGGGATGTGAATTTATATCCTGCAGAATCGCCTCTCCCTGCTGAATTGTAAGGAGCCTCCAACGAGGAACAGTTGTAGAGATTCAAACCCCTGTTGGACAGTTTTCCTTGCTTTTTAAAGCCCATCCCTTTTCCCAGACGTTATCAGGCTTCGATGTGGAATAGCCCCGGGGCTTTTGCCATACCTGGCCCGGGGGCTGGCACATACCTGGAGTCATCCCAGTGGGATTAAGTCCCTGTGTGTGGAGGGTCCCTGTTGGAAAGAGCTCATGGCCCCCCTGGATGCCCCCAGCTGCTGATCCCCTCCCTAGGGAAGCTCCAGCCCCCTTTAACAGGATCTGGGTGGGTCTGTCAGCTGTGGTGGCTCCAAAATCCCGATCCTGGCAAGGACACCTGGGTTTGGCTGTTCCCGGCCGTGGACGACCTGCTCCAGCCCCACTGATGGGAACGGGGAGGTTTGTCACGGCTCTCTGGGACCCCAGTTCGTGGAAACATAAACGACTTCGGGATGGACCAGGAGAAGGGGTCAGATTTTAGGATCTCACCTGTGGGAGATGATTCTGGTGTTGGATTTGGCTCCACACCCCTCGGACACGGCCAGGGCTGGAGCACAGGCTGGGCTGGGAGAGCTTTGCTTGCACAGAACGAGCTTTATGAAGGTTTTTTAATTCCACTGCAGGAGACAGATCAAATTACATGAGAGGAGCAGATCCGTGGCTAAAAAGGTCTCTTATTCCCCAAATTACTTTTCCCAGTTCACTGGAAAGGAAGTGGAAGGAGCCACTTGAAACATCCCAAAGGATGATTTACTTGCCTGGGCAGAGTCCAGTAGCAGAAAAATCACCTTGATATTTCGTGAGAGGAGCTATAAATGATGGTTTAACAAAATATATAATAATACATAAGAATAAGTAATAATATTAAGCATCAATTTATTATTAAGAATAAATAATGATAATGAATAGTAAACAAAAATAAAAATTAATATATAATAGTATAATCAGAAGGAGCCACTTGAATCATCCCAAAGGATGATTTGCCAGCTGTGCAGTCCAGGAGGAGAAGAATCTCCTTTATATTTTGTTCTAAAGCATAAATGAGGGTTTAATAAAATACATACTAATAAGAAATCATTTATTAATAATAATAAAAGGTGAATTATAATTAACAATAAATAATGATTATAATATCTGATAAATCTATAAATTTATATAATTTTTAAAATAACAATAAAATATAAATATTAATAAAATGAAAATTAAATTAAAAACTAAAATAAAACAAATCTATGTGTATATATCGTATTATATATAATATATAATTATATATAATGTAATAATAATAGATAACAGTAAATATAGATAATAAACAATAATTAAAAATAAATGAGAATGTAAATCATGGTTACTAATGATAGGAGATGGTTTTAGGAGGATGAGAAGGTGGAAGAGGAATTCCACGCTCCGGGAATGAACCCCCCTGGTTCCCAGGTGGGTGATCCCTGCCCTGCTTCCCAGCTGGTGTCCGTTCTCCCCCTGCAGGTCCACGGCTGTGGGGACAAGGCCAAGGCCCAGGCACGGCAGCGGATCAGCAGGGAAGGGGTCCTGTATCCCGGGAGTGGCTCCAAGGACAAATCCCTGGACCCAGCCAAGCGAGCCCACCTCCAGCGGCGCCTGGACAAGAAGCTCAGCGAGCTGACGAGCCAGAGGAAGGGCAGAAAGAAAGACAAGGAGAAATGATGGACCTGAATCCCACTTTTTTAACCTCAGAGCCGCTGCTCAGCCCTCCCAGGCCAGAGCTGCTGAGCCCTGGGGGAGTGGGGGGCTCAATTTTGGGGGGGACACAGCCTGGAGCCAGGGGCTGGGGAGGGAGAGGTGCTGTATTGTCCTGGTTATCTGTATGGACACGGTGATGGATGTTCACAGAGGCTGGAGCTCACGGTTACAACAGGCATTAAACACCCAAAGCAATGAGCTGTCACTGTCACGTCAATCCCTGAGGCAGCAAAAGATGGATGTCTGGGAGCAGGAACGTGGGAGGCACCAGAAACCCCGGGTGACCCTCTGCTCCAGGGAGGGTGACTAAGGAAATGGATGCCAGCCCAGCAATCCTCTGGCACTGCTTGGAGTGACCCGGCGTGTCCACACCACAGCCAGCACAGCCCAAACCCCTCGGGGCTGTCCCAGCCCCTCACACCCAGGAGAGGGGCTTGGCAGAGGGCTCAGCCCCGCTCCAGGCTTGCATTGGGATGGGCATGGGGAGCTCCTGGGACACCAATGTGCACTGGGAACCTCACAGCAGCAAAGGCAGTGCAGCCCTCCCAGGCAGGAGGGAGCCTCGTGTCCCTCCCAGGCCTTCTCCCAATCCTGTACCCCCAAACTAATCCATCTCTCACGTTGCTTCCTGCCAGTTGATCCCCATTTCCAAAGCCTCTTTCCATCCCCACACAGCCCCTGCCCTATCCCCTCTCCTTGCTGGCTCCAGTCCCACTTGCAGGGTCCACCCGTCCCCCCCAAAAATAGCTCCAGCAGCGTTTTTTTGCCCTCAGGATGAAGGAAAAGGTGCTGAGGTGCCTTGAAAGAGGAATGTCCAGAGAGGGGCACAATAAACAGCCCCAAACCACATGTTCCCCATCATTTTGGGGCTGAACATCACTGATGTTGCCCGGGGTGATTCCAGAACCTGTGGAAGTCACTCACCTCATCCCGAGCAAGGCTCAGCGCTTGGCAGGAGCTGCAGGACAGCCAAGGATCTCTGTGTCTGTCTCTTCCCAAAAGCTGGCTGCGGTAGCTAATAAGAAAATTTTCCCCCCAAACCTCGGGGCCTGTGAGTACTGGCTGTGAACAACTTCCCAAAAAAAACCTTCCTCAGTCCTTCAGAAAAGCTCATCCTTCCAGCCCCTCCATCCTTGGCTCGTGCCTCGGTGCCTGGGGCCGGCCGTGCGTCAGCCACGGAGCGATGGCACCAACCCACCTGGCAGCAGATGGGACAGGGGGGCTCCTGGAGGGGAAGGTGGGGAGGAGGAGGAGATGGAGGAGGAGAGGGAAATCTGGGCATCAGTGAGCAGAGACGGGCACGTATGGGAAAGGAGCCAGAGCAGAGGGGCGTGATGGAACAGGGACATCACAGCCCTGTCCCAAAGCAAAGGTCAGGCAGGACAGACGAGAAGGGTCACCAGCTCATGGGATAACTCACCTCGGAGTCACCTTTAATGGGGGGAAAACGGCTAAATGGCTCATTCCCACTTTTTTCCCCCCAGGCAGCCACATCCCAGTGTGTGCTCGCCCCGCGGCGCTGCTTTCCTGGCACACGGCCCCCAGATTTCCCAGCCTGGCTCCCCACCAGCATCCTGCAGGCAGGGAAAAGCCGAGGCTCCAGGCAAAGGGGAATGTGGCCCCAGAGCATCCCCTGCCACGAGGGGCTCCTCTGCCTGTCACCCTCGAAACCTTGGAAACCAAGTCCAGCCCCCTCCTTGCAGCCAGCGGAGACGGGCAGGGATTTACTGCGTGGGAAAACAGACGGAAGGAGAAGCCATATGTAATAACAACTGCTTTTTCTGCTCTTATTGCTCCCTTTCTCCGTTCTCACTGGAAACATTCTGTCCCCAGCACGACACACCGAAATCCCTCTTAAAAATCCCCCCAGGATCACCACTCTCGCCGAGAGGAGCCACGCCGTGCTGGCATTTATCACCCCCCTCAAAAAAACCCACATTCCAAAGGAACCCCCCCTCTCCCGTGCAGCCTTAGGGTCCGTGCTTGAGGATTCCACCGATTTTGAGGCCGCTGGGATGCTCAGCCCAGCCGTCTGGGGAGGTTCTGGCTGGTTTTGGTCCATCTGGGCTCCTTGCCAGTGGGTCTGTCCGTCAGTCCCCACATGTGGGGGACCCAGGAGGGCAGAGATGAAGCCACAGAGTCGCTCCATCCATCCTCGGGGTGTTTTAGGCAGGAGCTGCCCCTCTGAGGTGCCGGCAGCTCGGCCTTTGGGGTGTCACAGAGTCCTGCTCAGCCCCTGCTCGGCAGCTCCTGGCCCCACGGTGCCCGGCAGAGCCGGCGTCGGGGTGCAGCCCCCCCAGGAGCCCCCCTAATTCCTGCGGAGTGGGTGCCACATGGACACGGGCTTCCTCAGCGTGGCCAGCATCTGGTTCCAGTGCGTGGTGCCCATCCCGCTGGCGGTGGGGCCGATGAGCACGTGGCCCGTGTTGTCACCGCGTCCGTCCTCGCCGCTCTCGGCCACCGTCACGCGCAGGGACAGCTCCTGGGGGGCACGGGCGTGTCACCACACGCCGGCCCCCAGCCTGGACACGTATCCCTGTGCTCTTCCCAGGTGCACACACACACACACACACATAGTGCCAGACCGTCCATACTTCCTCCACCCCATAAATTCACCCCCAAAACAGCTGTACCCCACATACAGCCCTCTGTGCCCCCACCCTCTTCAAACCCACTCCCTGCACTTGAAACCTCCCCCAAATCCCCCCATGCCACTATATATACACACCCTCTTATACCCCCATACTTACACATCCTCCTATTTTTCCCCACATCCCGTAAATCCAGATATGCCCCTGTCCACATACACAACCACCCCCCCATACATATGCACACCTTATATCCCAGCCCACACATCTACATCCCCCCACAAGAGTCCCCCACACGCATCCCCCCCACCAACCACTTCCACACATCCTCATCCCCTCCAAACAGTCCCCCCACCAATCCCCCGAAAGTCACCCACACCCACATACCCCTAAAAGCCCCTCCCCATGTCTCCTCCATGCCCTGCCCCACTCATGCACCCCCAAACCATCCCTGCACACCCCTGGCCCCCACAGCTCCCAGGATCCCCCCAGAACCCCTCATCCTCCTGGAACTCCCCACTGGAGGATTTGGGCAGCTCAAGGAGCGGTGGGATGTGCCCCAAGCTGGGCCAGACCTGGAGCACGATGGCCGGCACGGAGAAGATCATGGCCTCGTTGAACACGGGGTTGGTGTCCCCCCTCTTCACCGCCGTCTTCTTCTTGCTGATCTTCCTCCCGTCCTGCAGCAGGTACACCTTGACGAAGGGATCTGCTCGAGAGGTGGGGGAGAGACCCCAGGGTCAGTCACACGTGTCCCCAGGGTCGTGGAGAAAGAGGGGGGACCCTCTCTAGTGGCCCTTCCTCAGCGGGAGCCGCTCCAGTAAAGATCTGTGTGGTCAGTGGCACAAACCAGGGCAAACCTCAGCCCACCACAAGCCCCCCGTGCCCGCCCGGCCCCCCCCAGCCCGCTCACCTGCGGTCACCTTGCCGTTGGTCCACACGAGGTTCTTGGCCTTGACCACCACCACCGTGAGCCGCTCGGCCGTGGGCAGGTAGCTCAGGGAGAGCAGGATCTCCCCCACCGTGTCCACGGGCTGCGGGACACAACGCCCCGTCACCCACCGACCCCTGGGAGCCCCCCCCCGAGACCCAAGGAGGGAGACGGGGCACCCCCCCGGCCCCGCTCACCTTGCTCATGTCCTGCAGGTAGAGCCAGGCGTTGAAGGGGCGCGTGGCCAGGTCCAGGTCGGAGAGCTTGAGCTCGGCCACGCCGGTGCTGACGCTCCTCTCGTCCTCGTCGATGCCGAAGACGGAGAAGCGCAGGCTGTTCTCCTCCAGCGCCGCCGGATCCAGCGGGATGGAGAAGCGCTCGTCGAAGGCCACGGCGTAGGCGCTCCTCTGGATCTGCCACGGGAAGGAGGGATTGCCCTGGCACCCCTCGGGTTTAGGGGCCATGTCCAAGACCCACCTTGTCTCTTCTCATGGGAGCTGCGAGGAGCGCGTGGCCTCGGGGAGTGAGGGCATCCCCAAGAACAATGAAGTCAGGGAGGGCATCCCCGGCCTGATGGAGCTGGGGGGTCCCAGCCTCCACGGGGATGAGTTATTTCCCACCCCACCCCAGCAGCCACTCAGCGACTGGGGCAAAAATCAGGGCTGTGACCTGCCCCCAGCGCCTGTTAATTTTTCTAATTAAAAAAATCAAGGTTGGTCTGGTGCTCTCAGATCCATCCAGGCACCCTGAGAGCTTGGATGTGCATCTGGCTTGGCCACATCAGGCTCCAGGATTTTGCTGAGGGGGTGTAATCCCCAACCCCACTCTGAGACGGAGTTGAACCAATCCCTGCATGTGCCCAATGGGAATGGTGCCTTTTGGCTGACACCGTCCCCGTGTCACATCATTCCCTGGGAGCAGAGGCAGCAGCAGCTCCCAGGGCCCATCCTGAAGGTGTTGATCCCAAAGCTGGTTTTTTCAAACCCCTCCATAAGCACCACCAAAAGCTCTGACTGGGCCTTCATCTGTGGCCTGGGGACAGCTGAGGACAGAGTGCTGGTGAATTATAAATAATGATGCTAAATAATAAATACCTCCAGAGCAAAAGCGAAGAGCCTAAGATCTGGATGGAAAAATGGTCTAAAAGGGCACTGTGGAAATATTTTGGAGGCAGCAGAGGGTGTGTGTGGATGAAGCGGCACCTCATCCCCCACAGAGGAGTTTCTTTGGTGGGATGAAGACTCCAAATAAATATCTCGATTAAATCAAACTGGCTGACCCTGAGCTCTCCAAAAAGCAGCTGCTGAAGGAAAACTGAGGCTCCTGCTTTCTGAGACCAGCTTTCGGGGCGCTTAAAAAGAGAAGTTTTGCCCCAAATCCAGCCCCGGTGGTGGACCTGACATTGCAGCCACATGGATCTTTCTGCATGGAGAGGGAAAAGCTGTGGCAAGGAGAGGGATTGCAGGGCCTCTGGGGACTCAGGGGGCAGTGGGACCATGGCAAGACACCAAGAGCACCTGCCCAAACTGCCACTGCCCCCCAAGTTTCACCCCAGGCCACTTCTTCCACCTCCCACAGCATCCCTGGCACTTGGAGCAGGGCAATTCAAGCCACCAGCCACGCTTGGAGATGACAAAGTCAACCCAAATCCCAGCCAAAGGGGAGACACTTCTGCCTCTACCAAGTCTCTGATGTGCAAACCCACCTGGGACACCCCCCAAAATCCTGTGCCAACTGCATCCAGTCCCGACGCACTGGGAGCTTCCTGCTCCCAACCCCCCGTCACTGCCCTGGGAAGCTGACATCCCCAAAATCCCATGCCAACCATATCCAGCCCTGGCATGCCTGAAGTCTCCTAATCCCAAACCTCAAACTTCCCACTGCCCCGGGAAGCTGAAACCCCCAAAATCCCGTGCTGACCGCACCCGGTCCTGATGTGTCTGGAGCTCCCTGCTCCCAAACAAACCCCCACCACTGCCCTGGGGAGTGTGCCCAAGGGATGCTGCCAGCCAAAATCCCACGCCGGGGTTCCGCGGGGGACCTGGGGGGACTCACCCGGGAGATGCCGACGATCTGCTCGGCCGGGAGGAGGCTGATCCGCATGAAGCAGGACTCGAACCGCGCGTCCTCCTTCTCCAGCAGGTCCTTGCCCTGCAGCAGCGTCACGTGCAGGGCGGCCGCCTTCCCGTCGTACTCCATGGACACCTCCACCTGCCCCACCGTGAAATCCTGCCCGAAGTTGTTCCCGATGGACGAGATGGAGTTGAGGGAGTCGGCCGAGATGGATTTCTTCAGGGGGCCGTAGTGGGCCAGGCCCAGGTCTCTGCCCATCAGCTCCAGGCTGCCCAGCTCCTGGATGCTCTCCAAGGTGTCCTCTGCCCTCAGGCTGCTCCTGCGGCTGGCAGTGCTCTGACCCGGCGTCCGCTGCGAGCCCGGGGCCAGCCCTCGCTGCCAGGGAAAGGAAACCAGTGATGCCATCCCGTCCCTCCAGCTGGGCTTCTCCGGCGCCTCTTTGGATGCCTCCCGGCCCCTGCCTGGCCCCAAGCTGCTGCGGCAGCGAGCCCGGTGCCTCCCGCAGCTCCCAGCTCCGCCGATCCCCCCAAACGCTCCCCCAGCACCGGGTCGCCGCCCGTGGCCGTTCCCGCTGGGAGCCAGGAGGTATTTTCACCCTTCCGGCATCCCACACGTTGCAAAGGGAAGGAGATCAACCCGACTTTCCCCCCTTTTACCTTGTGCCTGACGTCCGGATACGCTGCTCCGTACTTCTGCTCCAGGTACCGGTAGTCATAGTTGGGGAAGGGGGAAGGGGCCGGGTAGCTGCCGGAGCGCCAGAGCTTCCAGAGGTTGATGGCTGCGATTCCCAGCAGCGCCAAGGCGCCGGCGGCATAGAGCCCGATCTCCCACCGCGGCGGGCTGGAGGCCACTGGAGGGGACAAGGGACTCCGTGAGCTCGTCACGACCCGCGGGCTGAGCCTTCAGCCCCAGCCGCTTCCACGCCAGGAACTCGGCTCCAAGCTCCGAGGACGGGATGGGCCAAGGGGGGATAAACCACAGCTCCCACCCGGGTCAGGCAGCGGCTTTGCCAGCCAAAAAAATGACAGTCCTGGTTTGGCTTTCTCGGGAGGTGACATGCTCCTGCTTCCCAGCCCCGCTTCCCAGCGAGTGGCTTCATCACTCCCGGGGTGCCGGGGGTCCCTTCGCCAGCTGCGGCTCCGTCCCACCGACAGATGTGCCCCGTGCGCATCTGCATCGCCCTCGCTGCTGCCTGGGTCCCCACGGGCTGGGGATGCCAGGAAAATCCAGAAACAGGGGAAAAACCAAACCCAAACGCTGCTGGAAACGGGGGCAGAGCCCCCCGGGTGCTGCTGGAGCGAGCGGGGAGGGAGCGCCGGGCTCGGCAGCGATGCTCCAGCGAGCGGTTCCTGCTGCATTGCACCAGCCTCCATCACTCCCGCGCGGAACCGACACCGACTGCTCCGGGGAGCACAAAAACAGCGGGAAAAGAAAGGATTTCTCATCCCAGAGCGCTGCCGGGGAGCTCTCCGGCATCGCGGCGCGGCGCTCCCTCCTTCGGAGCCGGAAAAAGCCCAAAGCCAGGCTGAACTCCCACATCGCATCCGAGCACAGGCACAACCTGCTGCTCCCCCCAGCCCTCCTCCGGCAGGAACAGAGAAAGGATGAGCAGAAGGAACTGACTGTCTGCATCCAAAGCACCTAACCTGGATCCCGGGAGCAGCCCAGAGGGATCTCGGGGGTTAAACCTCGGGGTAGGAGCCAGGCCCTGCTTCCTCCACCTCTCCCAAAGCCCATAAGGACTCTGATTTATCCCTGCATCCCGGCTAAGGATGCTGGGGGAAGAAGTCAGAGGTTTCCTGTGCCAGAGTTCCCAGGCTCCTGCTACGACAGAGGGGCAAAACTCGAGAATAAAAATAAAATTGGCAGAATAATCCTTTACTGGCGCCTGCTTCTGAATAACTCCAGGTACAAAAATCCCAGCTGAACTGCAACCTGCTTCCTCCTCACTCCTGCCCCTTTCTGAGGGCTGAGCACTAAAACTTGGGGGCTTTAAGGGTTTTACCCATGTTTTAGTAAACAAAATCCCACAGGCGTGTGGAGCAGAGGGTTCTCCCGGTGGGAAGCAGCGAGGACCAGCCAACCCCCCCTAAAAAGACCTCGGTGTGAGCCGGGCCAGCTCTGCCCCAAACCCTCCCCGGGCTCTCTCGGGAGGACTCACCGCTGAAGCGGGATCTGCTGACGTGCCCGGTGTCCATGGCAAACGCTCCCTGCGAGCGGGACAGCCTGGAATGCGCGAGACACGGCGTCAGGGTGAAGGCGAATCGTTCAAAAATCGAACGCCTTGTGATTTTCCTGCAGTGAGCGTTCCATCACTGCTCCCCCTCCGCTGCTCCCGGCCTTGGCTCCTCTTCCAGGTGCTGAGCAAAGGCGCTGAAGCCTCTCGGCCGGCGGCAGGAGCTGGAGGAGGGATGGAAACCACTTGGGAAGAGGCAGAGCCGCTCGATTTACCTCGGGAGTGTTTAGTGGGTGACATTCCCAACCGGAATGTCCTCCCTCCTGCAGCCCTTAAAGCCCTTTGCTGCTTTTCCAGCTTAAATCTTCCTTCTCCTCCTGCAGTTTGCCAGACTCTCCCGAGGCTCTGCCCTGGCCCCAGGTGAGAGGGGCAGTCCCACTCCCCAGTT
Organism: Manacus vitellinus; assembly: GCF_001715985.3. NCBI lineage: Eukaryota > Metazoa > Chordata > Aves > Passeriformes > Pipridae > Manacus > Manacus vitellinus. The sequence goes on from NW_021938885.1 coordinate 277,033, forward strand.
TTGGGGTTGCTGCAGGTGATGCCATTCCCCAGGAATCGGTTCCTGCGGTGGGAAAGCTCCGCCACCTTCCCCCCATGAAGGGGTTTTCCCAGTCAAGTCATACGAGAGATCCATCCTAATGGAGGGAAGCTGCTCCTCCAGGCAGATCCCAGTGAAGGCACCACGGATGCCAAAGGGGCTTTATTCAGGACAACTATTTCCTGCTGTACAAAGGGGGTTTGAGATCCCCCAAAACACCCAGCAAGCAAATCTAACAGGAACTGAGCCAGAATGCTCCCTGGCATCCGAGCCAGCAGATCACAGCCCATGGGATGCTGACATGATCCCACAGACCCCCAACCTCAGCACTGCATCTAAACCCTCTCCCCACCCCCCTCAGAGCCCCCCAGCCCCTCTCCAGAATTTCCACAGCCCCAAAGCCTACTCATGGCACAGGAGAAGGAGTTGGGTTGGCCTCAGATGGATGATCCCGCAATATTTGGGTTTCACTTTCCAGCTTCTCTCAGGTGCTCACAGCTTCAAGCACTGTGGGGTGATCAACCCTCCCCAAAACCATCCAGGCTTGGATTTTAACAGGCAAAGGTGGGGCTGTCAGTGTATTACAGAGGAAAATATGAGCTGTGCTGGCCTGGCCTGGCTGGGGACCCTCTGCAGGGACACACGGCCCATTGTTGGGCTAACAGGAGGGGGTGTGTGTCCCAAATGCAACTCAAAGGGACAGCGAGGCTGAGGTGGGGCTGGGAGACGCCCAGCTCCTCCCCAGCCTCCTCCCACCAGCACAAACCTCCCCAGGCAATCGATAAAACAGGAATAACCCGGCTGAGAACGTGCTGAACTCGTGTCACACATGGGCTGAGCTCAGCTCAAGGGATTGTCTGCTGTTTGGTGCTGAAAACTGGCATCCAAACAGGGCAACACGATGGAGATTTGCCACCTCTTTTTGTGCCCTGAAAAGCTCCCATGCCCAAGCAAGGGGCTTTGCTCCTTTCCATGTTTCCCAGTGTTTGGGGTTTTTTAATACGAAAATAGTAAAGTTTTCATGACTGACTCTTCCTGCAGGAGGACAAACCTCCTCCATCTCTTCCCAATTTCTCTTGGAAATTAAAAAGAATTTCTGATTTTCCTTGCCTTTCAGAGCTTCTCCCCTCAAACCCTCCCTCTCTAAGCAGCAAGTTAAGCAGATTTCCGAGGCATTACCTGGAAAGATACTGCGGTGCTCAGCTCTAGGACGAAATCCAGAGGTATTTTCCTGTTAGGAAGACAGCATCAACCTCTCCCGAGCGAGGAAACGGAGGTGGAAGTGCTTGGGGAAGGATTCATGGCTTTTTTTGTAAACTAAGCTCTTCCCTGGAGCGTTTCACTGAGCTGCTCTGACATCCCCCTGACCTGCTGCTCAAAATCCTGGGAAATCAAACCTGAGGGATTTGGAAGGAACTGGCACCATTCTCCCGCTGCTGGCAGCTCAGGGATAGGTGGATTTCTTACCCACAGACCTCAAGACCAGGGTGCAGAGCCCTGGTTTGGGGTAGAGAGCCCCAGAACAGGGCGCAGACTCCCAGAACAGGGTGCAGAACCCTGGTTTGGGGTGCAGAGCCCCCTCCATCCATCCTAACATCCTAATACTCAGGGCCAGGGCAGCTTTGTTTTCCTTGGGAGCTGCTGCAGACCTTGGGTTCCTTTTCCTGCTTGGAGGGGCAATAAAACAGCTCGATGAGGAGAGAGAAACAGCATCAAAGCCGTGTGTCCCCCCTGGAAAAGGGGGTCCCCCCCAACCTTCGGTACTTGTCACCCGGCTGCTGTTTTGGCACCACCACCAGCTGAGGCTGCAGGCACAGAAACCAAATTGCTGGTCCCAGAGCACCGGGACCAACCTGGGTACGACCCCTCCCCGAGCACGCTGCAGTCCCCAAATGTCCCAGTCCAGGTTCCAGCCATCTCCCTGCTCATCCATCCCTCCCTGCCGTGCCGGGTGTGCTGAGCCCGGGCTAAACTCGGCTCGCTGGTGCCACTGGTCCTGCGGCTATGCCCACCCGGGCGGGGCTCTGCCAGCCCCTTCCATCCCCCTCCTGCCCTGCCTGGCCTCCATCCGCAGGGCACAGAAGTGGGATGGAGTTCGCTCCTGGCACAGATAAAAAGACGCATCCCAAACTTGCCAAAACACAAGGATTTGGGCTCCGCGCT
>NW_021938885.1:280428-323757 GCF_001715985.3 Manacus vitellinus
CATCAGACCCTCTCCCTCTGCAGCAAAAGGTGGAACCTTTTGGGATTTGGCCCAAAAAGCCCCTTGGGCAGTTTGGAGACCAAAGGCTCTGTGCCCACCACACCTGTGACACCGTGACCATCGGCCACACTGCCCCTACACACCATCCCAGGGGATCTTGCCTTTCCCTGCCTTCACACCCATGTTTTCAGCCACCTTACCTCAAGTGCCAGGTGACTTCCAGGGCATTAAGGAGTCATTTCAGCCAGCAGGAGAATTGCTTCGCTTGGAGAAAATGGAATAATTGCAACTTTGCGGGGAGAAAAGCCCACACACCCTGAGCAAAGGCGGTCTCAGGGGCCACGGAGCAGTGTGACATTCCAGAGGAGCTGTAATTCCCAGGAACACCCACGACAGTCAGCCACAGGGCCAGCTCAACCCCTGCTGCAGCTCCCTGCTCGGGAGGGAGGGCAGCACTGGGAGAAGGTCCCACCATCTTCCCGGTGGGGAGTTCATTTTCAGGGAAAAAACAGAGCAAGTTTCAACTGTGCCAAAAATATCACCTGAGTGGGGGGAGCTGCCTCATCCTGCAGCCAAGGGTCCTTTCCATTGGGCTTCCTGGCCCTTCCTCTGGGTGTAGCTGGAAAAGAGCAGGCCATGGTCCCTTCCCAGTTCCCAAACTTCCTCTGCATCCCCAATGATGGGACAGGGTGTCCCCTCCAGGGCACAGCCCAGGGCCCAGCACCCTCCTGCAGGGCTCCAGCCTCAGGGCAAAGGTAACCCCCTTGAGCTGTTCTGGACAGGACGGGGTTGGGATGAGGTTTGGAAAGCTCCAAAGGCCCCATCTGGGCACCTGGATTTATCCAGCCTCACACAGGCACCAACTCACCTATTAAACACACCTCCCTTTTGAAGCCAACACTTCATTTGGTCAACATCATTACCAAGTCAGGGTGTAACCACAGGTGGGACAGACCTGTTCCAGCTTCCTGACCCAGGAGAGCTGGATGCATCTGTGTGTGGAAGCAGGAGCCTGCCCCCTCTGCCCTCTTCACAGGGATAGTCCTATTTTAGGCCACCCCAAACATCATTCCCATAAGGCCTGTTGGCTTCTCCCCATGAGGCTGCTTGGAGCACCTCGAGGTGATCACAAAGGGATTCCTAAATCCAGCTGAGTTTGCCGTGATCAGAGCCCACCTTTTTCCCAGAAAACTTGGACATGTTCCTCACCTGGAGGCACAGCATCCATCATCCATCCAGTGTGCTGGGGGTGGGGACACAGCCTGAGCCCCCTCAGCCCCCCCAGCTCCACGTGTGAGGTGACAAGAGGGGACCCAAGGGCACACGCTGTCCCAAGGAACAGGCTGCACACAGGGCTTTATTACACAGGCAGGATCCACACTATCCCGGGAGCTGTCAGATGGATGCAGGTGAGCCAGTGTTTCCTGTGTTAGGTAAAAGCTCCAGGATATTTCGGGAACAGCAGGGATTCCTCAGCGGGTGATGCCAGCGCAGGCCCTCTGGTGGGAAGGGTGTGCAGTAACAGGTCCCCCTGGGTCACCTGACCACCACCCCAACCGGTGATTCAAGAATTCCACACTGCCCATCGACCACTTTCTATGGCTGGGAAATACCTGGGACACCAAAGCTGGGAAAAATGCAGGTGTTGGTTGTCATTCCCATACGAGACCAAACCGGATCGAAACCACAGATGTTCGCCAGGCAGGAGCCCTGCAAGCTCCTGCCACTTCCAAAATCTGGGGTTACGCCCTTGGAATTACACCGTGGCATTTGTGCCATTTTCCTCTGGATAAACACTTCCCTGGAAAAGCACCCTTTGGCAGCCTGATTGGACCAGAGCATTTAAGCAGTGACAGGGTGACACCAGTGCCCGGGACGGCGCCACGAGGGCTCAGAGCAGAGGGTACAGAATCCATGCTCACTGGAGCTCTTACATTTTGGGAATAACGACCTGGGGGATTAAAAAAAAGCAGCCCAGGTTTCCAATTCCTTTTCCAGGATGCTGAGTCACCAGCAGAAACACTGCCTGGCTCAGGACGCTCAGACCTCCCTGGCCACACCGTGCCAGGGACGACACACTTGGCCTGGGCCTGCTTCTGGCAGGGGGGTGGCACAGGGACAGAGGCCGGGGATGGGACTGCAGGGAACAGCTTTTCCAGCTGGACTCAGAGATTCCTCACTCCAGAGCTACCCCAGGAGGAACAGGGCAGTGATGAAGGGTGGCAGAGCCTGAGTGTGCCAGAGCCCAGGAGCGAGACCGTCCTGGTGAGGACACAAACCCAGCTGAGGACAAGGCAAATAACTTCAGACTGACGGAGCAACTCCCAGTTTCTGCTTGTGACACATTTTACTCCGCAGAGCGAAGGCAGGTTGACCTTTCTCACTTCACCTTCCCTTACATTTAAGAGATGACCAAGACTAAAAGAGAAATTAAAAATAAGAGCTAAGGAGAAGCTGCCTGTCTCCCCAGAGCTGTGATACACCACGAAACTACCACAGGCCGTTCCAGGATGTTGGAAGTCAAGTCAGATCCCCCGTGGAGGGGCTGGACCAGCAGTGTAGTGTGGTTCATCCTGTGCAAGGAGCAGCTCGGTCACAGGGCTCAGTTCACCCGCGTTCCTCTCGCCGAACACTTTGCCCAATCCTCCTCCACAGCTCCAGGTAGTTTCAGCAGGAAGGAAAGAACTCATTTCCCGTGCCTGGTCTCTGTACAGCTCAGAACAAGTGTTCCTAATGCCCGAACGCCCCGTGGGACTCCCGCAGTTCTCTGGGAACAGAGCAGCAGATCCCTGTGTGCTGTGCTCGGAGCCCCCGCCTCCACACCTGGTCTGGAGGACACACAGCACCCGCTGAAGGTCCCTGTTGTGCGGTGTTGGCTCCGACTTCCCTCCACACAGACCTTCTCCGACGACAGGAGGAGAAAGGAAGGGGGGTGTCCGTGCCATCCTTCCCCCCCAGGGGATTCCCACACACTGGAACGCTAACAATGACAATTAGGAGTTAGGGTGAGGTTGGGACTGTGCCCCAGGCCCGCTCGAGCACCACGAGTTCCCGTCAGCCCCGCGGCTGCTGCTCAGAGTTTCCTCTCCCGGGGTCTGTTCCCGTTGGGCTCATCCAGCAGCGCCGAGTGCCGGTCCCCGTTGCTCAGGCATTTGTCCTTCTCGTGCCTGTGCTCCTGCTTCTGCCGCCGGATCTCCTTGTACCGCAGGGTGATGTCCCTGCAGCAAACACACAGCACACAGTTCCAGCCTGCAGCACGAGCAGCAAGGAAGTCTGCCCTCAATGAAGCTCCCTCGGGATAATTTAACCCACTGGAGCCTCCGGCTGACGTTTCTACAAGTGCTGATGGCACTGAGGCACGGGAGGTTTGTGTTCCTTGCTGGTGGCCTGGCTCTTCTCACCTCTGCCACAGCACAACAGCCACTGCTGCCTCCTGCATGCATCACCACAGTTCAAGGAATCATGGAATGGTTTGGGTTGGAAGGGATCTTAAAGCCCATCCAGTTCCCACCCCCTGACATGGGTAGGGACACCTGCCACCAGCCCAGGTTGCTCCAACCAGGCCTTGGACACTTCCAGGGATGGGGCAGCCACAGTTTCTCTGGGCAACCTGTGCCAGGGCCTCCCCACCCTCCAGGGAAGGATTTTTTCCCAATATCCCAACTAACCCTGCCCTCTGGCAATGTGAAGCCAGTGCCCCTTGTCCTGTCACTCCCTCATATGCAGAGTCCCTCTCCAGCTTCCTTGTAGGCCCCTTCTGATACTGGAAGTCTACCCATTCCTTGAGCCCTGTGCAGCTGCTTTCCATGGACTTGCTCAGAGCAGCATCCAAACCAAACACACATCACTTGGCTCCCTTGTCCCGACGCTGGGACAGCTCAGACAACCTCAGACTGTTCTGGTAATGAAGCTGGAAACACCTCTGTCTGGCATGGAGGGAAAATAAAACCCCGATCCCATCTCCCACCTTCCCTCCCCTGGGAGCACTGGTGCAGTCAGGCACTTCCCTGCTGCCTCCTCCTGCAGCAGCACTAACACAGGCAGGGCCACAAAGCTTCCCAGAACCCCAGACTGGTTTGGGCTGGAAGGGACCTCAAAGGCCAACTTGTTCCATGGGCAGGGAGAAGGTGATCCAGAAAGAAAACTTCCAGGGATGAGGCACAGAGAGCTCCCTGTTCATTTAACAGCTGCAGCCACCCAGGACAGCTGTGCTCCCTCTCCAGTAACAACAGCACATTTGAGGAGGGGCTGTCGAGCAAACCCCCCTAAAACCCAGATGCAGCACACCCCACCCCACTCACCGGATGAAGAAGCGCCAGGCTGTCCAGGTGAGCACCAGGATAATCCCCAGGATCCAGCACTGGGTGATGTAGAAGGGCAGGGAAAGCGTGAGCGTGTAGGGATCGTACTTGACCACGATCAGGAACTCCGTGGCAGTAATAGCAGCAACCAGCCAGGCCTGCTGGCCCAGCTTCTTGTGGAACTTCCTGCCAAATAAACACACAGACAAGACATTTCCTTGCTGTCAAACGAAGGATTCGGAGAAACCTCCACAAAAGTACAGCTGGGAGAGCAATTTCAGTCAGTTTTGCACAGTTCTGCAAGTCTAGTTTGGATCACACACAAGTTAAGACAACTTTCATGTTGGTGTTACTTCAGTTTCCTCTCAGAGGCTCTGAAAACACATGAAAAGTTAAACTTCATCCCCACACGATGCAGGGAAGCCTCCCCATGCTCAGGTAAATCCACATAAATCAATCATCTGGTCAGCCTGAGACCAGCAGACGTTCAGGGTACGGTACCAAACGGGAGCTCTGCCCCTGGATTTCCTCTGCAAACCTCAGCCACGCTGCCTTAAACATATTTAATCCTTCTGGGATTGCATTCTGGAACTTAACCTCTTCCCAAAAAAAAAAGTATTCGGTGAGCTGCCACTACTGATCTTGGAATGGGTTTTAAAGGAAAAAAAAGCTTAGTAACAACAGGCAAGATTCTGGGAGACCCAAGGACTGTGTTTCGCTCCCAGGACAAACCAGGCCTGGGATAAACACGTGATTCCCAGGTTTGTTTTGAGCAGGCCAGGAAAGCTGTGGAGTCCAGGGATGTCTGGGAGCAATGCTGGAAAGTTCTGCTGCAGCAGCACCAAGGCATCCACTCCGGGGCTCTGATGTCATGTAAACTTGATTTTTTTTTGTACATAATGGTAATTTTTCTGGTGGGATTACATTTCTGTCAGTGGTACAGAGTATAGCTTGTCTGAGGTGGCTGAAGATTAATGAACCTAAATTAAATAAATGGGATTTTTGGAAGTCACACACCCCTGGTGACAAAAAGGCTCTTTTCCTTTAAAAACTAAAAGCTTATTTAACAAAATATTTAAAGTAAATTTTTTTTTGGTATCCATCAGATATGTCTGTAGTCATTTACACCCACCAAATACCAGTTTAAAGTTAAAAACAAAACCAGAAAACCCCCACAAAACATACAGTCATGTATAAAAAAATCCATATACTTATACATAAAAAAATCCATATAGTTATATATATATATAATAGTCGGTAGGAACCGTTTCCATTTGTTTTTGTAAGCGGTGAACTGGAAAAAGAAATGCCAAGTACCCCGAACAGCAAAGAAATACAGGATAGGAACTAAAATTTACTGCTGCAGTAGTAAAGAATGATGGCTAAGTTTTATTATTATGAAATACTAAAGAAAACTCTCATGCAGACTTTGCTGTAATCAAAATTTATGGAAAAATGGAGTCTAGGAAAGGTATCAGTTGTATTCCTGGTTATTAAAGAAGTAAAAGGTGATGGGAAGATCTCAGGAAGCCTTATTCCAGGTAACAGCCTGCACTAGAAATCTGGGAAAGCTGCTGACCTGCACCAGGAGGATCCTCCTCTTCCCTTATCCACCCATGTCCTTTTGGGGTTTTTTCACCCCAAGGCACCCATTCTGCTGCCTCTCATATTCCCGTTGCTCATATCTGCTCCAATCCCTTTGGACTGTCAGTGCCTGGGAAGGGATCTGAGCATGGAGATCCAACAGGGCTTCTCCTCCCTCTCCTGAATCCAGGGAGTCCATCTCCCACAACACACACAGTTTCTTACACACGAGGCCCAGAGTCAGGTTTGACACCAATGAACAGTTCAAACTACACCAAATCATCCAAAGGCACTGGGAAAACCAGGAAATAAATGAAGTGTAGGTGACTGCTGAAGCAGAGGGGACGAGTGCATTCCATTTGAAAGGTCTCCTGCCTGGATCAGCTCAATGAAAGGCTTCAGAAACTGCTCCAGGGGGTTCAGCTCGTGTGGCAGATTAAATGGGCAAAGACCAGCCTTAACCACTGGCAGAGAGATAGAAGGAAGCAGCAGATGTCTCCCTGGGAGTTCCAGCTGTCCAGATGATGAGGGCAGTTTTCTGCTCTCCTTCTTCCTCTGCCATCAGGGGAACAGATGACAGACAGAATTAAAGGCAACCCCTACACAAGAGCCAGGCAGATCCTAAAGCTGCCGAGGAAGAGACCTGGTTTCCTGCCCTCCTACTCGTGGGAGATTTTAAAGAAAAGCCCTTTTTTCACGTGATGAGTGAGATTAAAATTCCTGGCCTCTGTGCAGACTCCTTGGAAGCGACAGGAAGACTACAATCAGGAATGTATGACGAGTTCAAATGCTACAGACTGCTGCACTCACATTCCTGGTCAGGAAGATTTCACACATCCAGTCCTCAGGAACTCGGAGGCAGCGTGTGGGTCAGTGTGGTGTGTGAGAGCTGGAGGGCAGCTTCACCTCTCCTCCTGGGCTGTGGCAATTCCAGGGACTCCACCAGCACTGTGCTCAGCCCAAGGTCTTGCAAGGAAAGCCCCAGAACTGTCTGCAGATCCTCAGAATCCTGAGTGGGAAGAAGAGTCTCCATATCAGAATTTCACTGCTTTCTAGACCCAGCATTGCAGGGTTGGCTGAAGAGATCTCATCCATTTATTCCAGACAATCCTATTACCAGCAGGCATGGCAGCGAGCAATGCTTCTGTCAAGGCCAATGGAATATTCCAATCTCTGAGCGTTAAGTTTCCAAAAGGAAAAGGTCAGGAGGGTTTCCCACGTGTTGTTAGCTGGGAGCCCCTGGTACAGCCAGCTCTTTCCAGCAGCTTCTACCTACACAACCACGGGAAGAATCCTAAATGATCCTGGGTTTGAAACGATGTGCAAGTGAAGGTGGTAAATGGGGGCAGATTTTCTCTGCCTGGATGGCCTGGAATACACAAAGGAATTGAAGGCTGGTTGCAAAATCAGGTGCTCAGTTCTGCAGGACCAGCCCGATGTCAGCTCTGGGGGGGCATCAAGCAGAGCCAGGAACCTCAGAATCTGGGGGGGCAGTTCCCCCCCACAGAACATGGCAGGAGGTGGGGGCAATGATGTGGATATGCAGCTTGGGATGAGTTTCTCCAGCTCGTGGAAAGAACGGCACCAAACGGCCCCGGGAATGAGGCAGCGGTGACAGACGGCTCTCCTAAATGTCAGTGTTATGCCGTGTGGTTGAACTGAGGGCAGAGGAGCTTTTCCAACCCAAACACAAGGCCCAGAAGATGAATGGAGCTAAGGAGAGGAGCTCAGCAGCGAGAGGCAGAGACCTCTTCTTACCTGTGAGTTGGAGGCACGTCCCAAACCAGTAGGTCCAAGGGCAGGGCAGCTGCCACTGCGGAATGTCCTGAAATCCGACTAAGCAATGTGGGCTGGCCCTTCTTCCCAGTTCTAGGAGCCAAAGCCTTGCAAGGGGAACTGATCTTCAGAGAATGTTGGAACCCTAAATTCTGAACACAGACACTTTTTGGTGTTGGTCAGTGACAGACAATGAACACCCCTGGAAGCCAGGCGTGGCCTCGGGCTCGGGATGTGGGCTCAGGCAAGTTGTGACATTAAAAGAAAAGGTGATATTTGAGAAACAAAGCTTTCTCAGCTTTCACATGGTCTGCAGAAACAAAAGCAGCGAGGACAAATATGATGCTGGAGTGGGAACAGTCTGAAGAACATGCACTTGTGTGTGTGTGGTGCTTCACCTGCAGCACTTGCTACCAAGGGCCTCTGACCTGCAAGAGGATGCCAGGAATGCTCCGGAGGGCCAGGGACCAGTGGGAACACGGCTCAAGGAAAGAAGTGCCCTTAGGAATCCCATTTTTTTATAGTTTGGGCCCTGATGTCCTCGGAGGGCACGTCCAAGGACCGCAGTCCCTGGCTCTCAGTCTGGAATTGGAGCGCAGCGCTGCCCTGCCCACGAGCCAGTGGCACTCCAGCTCCTTCACACATTCCATTCTCCACAGAGAGACCCTTTATGAAACACTGAGCTCAGAACAGTGCACACAGAATGCCCTTAACAACAGCTGCCCTCTGACCAGGGAGAGTGGGACCTCCAAAACAAAGGAACACAAAGCAGATGCTTTGGGATTAGGCCTTTTTTGCCCCTGACAAGCTGCCTGAGATGGATGCCAACAAGCCGGAGCAAATTCCAAACAAAGCACGTGGAGCTGGACATGGGAAGTACAGAGAGGTTGGGCTTACGGGTCGTCCATGAAGTCGTAGATCTCCCTCATGGCCACCCCTCCCACGTTGACAAAAAACACCAGGCGCAGCAGGACCAAGTAGTGTTCTGGGGGCATCCACAGCACAAACTTCAGGTAAAACGTGTTCAGCTCTGCCAACAAAAACTGAGAGAAAGGACATCTTAATTACACTGAGAAAACTTCGGTGGGTGAAGCCTGCAATCCCCCCCACTTCCCAGTCCTGCTCCGTGTCACTGAGTGAACCACCAGCAGCTTCAACAATCACCACCCACAGCTGGGTTTTTAAATGTTTTCACTGGGTTGGAAGAGGCTCTAAAAACCACAACAGAAAGCTGGGAAAGTGCTGCCTCAAATTTTGAGCAAGTTCTTGACCTCCAAATAAGGAGCTTGAACAACACATTCTAAAGGCAACGACTTCTCCTTGCGCTGTCATTTAAAATCTGGCTGATGGATAACAAGAGGAATGAGCTGCACATCCTGGGGGGGGAAATTGGTTTGTGTTTTCTTTACACAGTTGTGCAAATGTCACCCTCAAAGCCAACTTAGGTTATAAATTAAGAGCAAAACATTCCCAAGTGGGCTGCCCTGGCAATGTGCTGAAGGGAGCAAAGAGACACCAGACTCACTTCAAAAGGAATGATAACAAAGGGCATTAAGCATTGCTTAAGCCAAAGGAGTGAGTCAAAACCTGAAGCCGCTTAGAAACTGTCAGCTCAAGCTGAGTTTTGCTAAAAGAAACATAATCCCACAGCCCACTATAAATTCACTGGAATCTCTCAGCTGCTGCAGCACCTAAACCCCAGTGTCTTCAGGGTGCAACCACTAACCATTTGGGGAAACATCTGTTTTATTTATACAGTCTTTTCCTTCTCCCACAAAGCAGGGGAGCCTCAGCAAGCCTGGTGTGCCGTGTGAGCTTGGCCAATGTTCCCCTGCAGCAGAAACCAGGGACTGTGAGCTTGTTCTAGCAAGTTCTGTATTAAAAATACAGAGTTATGTCCTGAGCCACAGCAACTGGTTAGTGCCCTGTGTCACTACAACGTGTCACAGGGTGGTTTTTAGTTAAATTTCACAGTTGCTGGGTTGAAATAAGTTTGAGTTGCCCAGAGCAGAGCCAAGTGACATCCCCCGGATGGCACAAAGGCCAAAGTCCCTCAGGCTGGGAAAGGGGCAGGAGTGGGGAAAAAACACTCAAACTGCCCAATTAACCCTTCCTATCAGTGTCATGTGGGTGATAACTTCTGTTTCACAGTTACAGGTATGAATTCCAGATGCTGCATTCCCATAAAACGAATCCAGCCACTCAGGTGCTAAGTGTTCAGCAAGACATAAAAAACCAAAAATCTAGGATAACTGAATTATTTAAGCCTGTATAAAAATGTCATTTATGTATATTATTATTTTAATATTATACACAATATATATTTTAAATATTATTATTTAAAATATTATCTTTTTAACTATTTAAGCCTGTATAAACATACTACCAGAGGCAGTAGTGTGCTTCAGGAGCCCTGCTCCGGGGAGCTTGAGTAACAGCCCTTTCCAGCTGCATTGTGACCCATACCTGCACAAAACTGAGGGAAACGAGCCACTCACACCCCAAACCAATGCTTTTGGGGGCAGAAACTTGCTGAAATACGTGTAGACCCCAGTTTGTATCGCTCACAGTGCCAGCAACAGCGTTCAGCAAATATCTGTGCCATGAATCTGTCACCTGTCCCAGAGACACGGACGCATATCCCAGTCCTGTGGGACTGGGAAGCGATCTCCTCTGGCATCAGCTCCAGGAATAGCACCTCCCAGAGGTGCATCCCGGGTCACACCCTGTGCTACAAACCAGGAAATCAAAGGGCAGGAGGGACAGAGAGGTCTCCTCACCACGAAGATGATGCCACAAACGGCGAGCCACCTGCGCAGGCTGGACGCCGGCTTCCACTCGAACTTCACCCAGCTGTAGGGGGTGAACTGGAAGACAATTCTCTTCATTTTGCCCCTGGATGAAAAAAAAAAAGCAAAACATGATGGCAGGTTTAATGAAAAGCAGGAAGAGACACTGAGCAGTGTTTCCATTTCAGACACCAACTCGGGGCTGAAAAATGCCCGCGTTTACTCCATCAAAATCACAATTTAATGAGGTTAACTCTGAGTCAGAGAAGCTTGTTATTTTAACTATCAATTTAAGCTTTAATACGCTACATCCACTGTTGTCAGCAGTTCTGCTCTGCTCAGCAAAGACACTACAGAGCACGATGGGTCATTGCTGGTACATGACTACAAGGGATTTATTAAATTTTAATTCCCAGTGTCCCAATTCCTGTGAAGTTCTGGTTACCAGGGAATGCACAAAGATGAAGCAGATCCTTGCTGTGAATGAGAGTATGATCCCAACTTGGATTCCTGCCTCTTCTTTTAACAACTGCATTAATAAGCTCACTTCCACAGGATGCCCTCATTCCCCGCCATCAGGACACGCAGGCGTAACTCCAACAATTCCATTCTCAAGTTAAATAAAACTCTCCAACGAGCCTCCCTGTAGCAATAAACCATTGGATCCCCAAGCCACCTGAACACCCAGGAATTCTTTAATCCACGTGAAGCCAAACGGAACAACCAAGACCTTGAGCACGGGCCCCACCTTTGTGCTGTGCCCGTGGAGTTCCTTCCCCCCCAACTTACTTGTAGGTGGGAATGTTCCAGAGTCCTTGCCACTTGTATGTTTTCAAGGAAAGCCAGGACAGAGTCTTCATCCCGCAGTAAATTCCTAATCCATTACACAGGATCACATCCATTATCCACTGGAAGGAGAAAGCACACAGTGATGCTGGGGAAGGAACAGGGAATCACTACAGGTACAGCTCCCCTTTCAAAGGAGTGGGGCACAGAGAGTTAATTCCAAAAGGTTTTTTGAAGGCAGAATAGCTTTGCCTGGTGCCTTCATACATAATGCATTGACTTTTATAAATACTGCCATCATTCCAAGCAAATCATTACAGTTGAAGCTCTTTCCCAAGCTTGGAATAACCCAGATCAGGGCTGTGACTGCAGAGAATTCTGATCACTCTGGCACCAATTTACACCTCACAGGAAAACAAAGCATAATTTTAAAAGGGGTGCCCCTTTAAGCTTGAAGGCCCCTCTGGCTTCGAAAAATACACACAAGCTGTACTTTAGGACAAGAATACAAACCACAACTTGCAATGACCCCACAGTTCTTCAGTAAGGCCAAACATTTATCTCTTGAAATCTTTTTATAAACCAGATACATTCCAATCACAGTAATATTTACTGCTTTCAGAAAGGAGAGGTTTGCAAAGAAGGAAAAGCTGGACAAAAACTGCACTGAGTCTGGTCGTTGGGTTTTTTCCTAACAGGCAAGAAAAATCGTCCTCTGAAACTTTATACACCAAGTTTTACCTCTCTCTGAATTTCAGACTTTATGGTTTGTGCCCTCAGCAAATATTTGAAAGTGTTCAGCTTTAGATTCTTTCCCCAGTGTGAAACGAACCCAAACAAAATATTTACCACGTGCAAGGGCTTGAAACCCACAAAATTATAGAAACAGTGGCAAAAATGCTACAAAACACACACATACATGATCCAATTCAGCTCTTACCACATCCTACCCCTCCCTATAAAACATATATATTCCCATTTAGTGAAATAAACCCTGATCCCTGCAGTACGTACGTGATCCCACCAGCATTCACTGAAGTTTGGGAGCTGGTGTTCCAGGCTGTACTCCAGGAACTCAAACATGACACTGATGATCATGCACATCCACCAGTCCCGAATCATCAGCGTCTAAAGGCAGAAAAAAAACCCCAAAAAGTCTTTCAAACACCCACAACAGCTGCTCAAAACCATCCCAAAAACGACTTGCACGGCAAAGAGAGAGAGCAGAACCAGACACCACTTACCTTAATGCCCTTTAGAAACCTAAATAACAGAGCATTCCATAAATCCCCGTCAGACTCTGCTCAGATTTAGAGTTTTGCAACGGTGTATGAAACATTATTACTTTTCATTTCCCTGACTTCCAAACTTCTGGCCTCAGAACACAAAGGACAGACATGGTGTGGGTTTTTTTTTCACCAGTTATTTGTACAGTTGAAAATCTTGTTTCCTGATTCTTTTCTGAACGCTGGAGACTCGGGACAATTTGATTTTCATGATGTGATAGTCCCTGTGAAGCCAAATGCTCACAGGCCTCTCAACTTTACACATGTTCATCACAAGAGACAAAGACACTGAGGGGAATTAACTCTCCCCCAGGCAAAACCAGCACAGAAATGGAGATGATGGCACAAATCCCAGCCCAGGAAAGAACAGAGGCAGGTAAGATGGGATTCAGCAGGAAGGGAATTAGGTAAATGCAGGGAATTACTGGGTGCTCGACAACCACAGGCAGCAAGGTTCTAACACTGCTCAAAAAAAGGCTTTTCAGAGCCTTTTCACGGGCTCTAAATTACTACAAAGCCAAAATAATTTCTGATGAATAAGGCACATTCATTCCCAACATTGCCATCCCGGTGGCTTTTGAGATCTGGGGAAAAACCCAAACACATGGCCCACCTCTGTTTATTGGGACAACACACTCAACCCTCCAGCTTTTAAGAGAGAAATACGTTAATATTTAGCATATTTAACAGGCAAATGTGTTATGACCCAGAGAAAATCCAGCAGCCAGTTTCTGTCTAGCTGAGTAGCCCAGGAAAAAAACCCTGCAGGGTTCACCTCGATCTCAGCCTCTTTGACAAAACCCAGGCTTCTCCCAGACCTAGATAAGAACAGCTCCACTGGCATATGGAATTCTATCCCATTTCAGTGCCTCAGGAATGTGTTACTACTCCCCTTATGTCTTGTCATCAGGCACTCACAATTTAGGCATTATAGCAGGTTTTTTTTACAATTTAGACATTTTTTTCCTCAGTATAATTTATTTGTAAAAATAACCACAGAATGTGAACTGAAATGCTATTTTGACATTTAAGTTTCTAATTCATTTGTCTTGGACGAGAAAGATCCAAGTTTTCCAAATTTATCACTCACCTCATTAACAGAACAAGCCACCAATAGGCTGAAGTCCAGGTCTCCCCACGCCCAGCAAACTCACCTTTGCTTATGGGGGAAACCCCAAACCAACCCAATCCTCTCCCAGAACACATCTGCACTTTTGAAATGAAAACACAAGGCAACAGCTCCAGCTTTGTTTTTAAAAGATCTGAGCTTTGTCAGATTGTTATTTCTGGTGGGCTTGTGAGTAAAAACCCACACAAGGTCTGCAGGGGGCAAAATCAAGTGAGTTCGTAAGTCTGCTCTGGTTAAAAAAGATAATATTTAGACCAAAATAATCAAAGCAAACCACGTATGAATGTCTTGCAAGAGACAAGCACAGCTGGAATTTCTTCCACAGTTGGTTGATACTAACTAAAAAGTAACAAGAATTAAATATCTGCCCATTTAATGGTTTAAAATCCTGATTTGATGCCACTGGGAAAGCAGCAGTAGCAGCCTATGAGTGTTTGGGAACAGCAGACTGTCACTGCCCGTCCCACACTCCTCTTCCAAAGGTCATTCCAGCATTTCTTGCCACAGGAATAGAGGTCTTTATTGATCTGCCCCAGAATGAATCCCAGTGGAGGAGGGAGCCTGTCCATGTAACACAGCTTTGGCCAGGAATGAGGTGGCCTAACATGGGCAGGAGAAAGGGGAAAAAAAAAAAAGGGGGGGAAAAAGGCTTTTCCTGTATTCCAAACACAGCCTGGGATAGCTGACCAAGGCCATTCTTACCTTCAGGTACCAGCCAAAAAAGTGAGCAGGAACAAATCCATCCAGTTTGTCCTGGAACCCAAGAACAGAGTGTAGGTCATTACACTACAAAAACAGTCTTTTTTTTTTTTTCTCCAAGAAAAATGCAGCAATGGACTTCTGTTGTTTCACACATAAACACTTGATGGATTTTAGGAGTGTTTGTTCCCAAGTACAGTGATGAAACAAGCTAAAACAGCAATTCCATGGGGCAGAAATTGAGATTAGGACAGCATTGGTAGAGCAGAGACCACCTCTTCAATGCTGAACTGTCCTGTTCCTTGCCTGATGGGAGGACAGAAGCAGTCAGAGAGCTGCAAATAACCATAATTGCTTTGCCCCTGAATTTCAAGTCTTCTGTTTGCCAGCAAAAAACAACCACCTGATAGTTCCTGGCACTCAGAAAAGTGCAGCTTATGTTGCTGGAGCAACCTGGGTTAGTGGAAGGCACCCCTGCCCATGGCAAGGAGTTGGAACTACATCATTAAGGACCTTTCCACCCCAAACCATTCTGGGATGGACTTTGTGCCTCGAGCTGACCAAGTAGAAGATTCTTTAAGCACCCAAAGAAATCCAAACTTGACATCAACAACCTGAGAAAGAAGGGCTGTTAAACATTTCACCCCTGGGCAATCAGGTAATTAGGATCCAGAGACACATCTCCACCTGATGGACAGGGAAGGTCAAGAGAAGGGAAATAAGGCAGCTGAAGAGCCAGTCACGGCCTGTGCTGTGACTCAGCACTCAGACAGACTCCCAGCTGCACTTTGAAGAGCCCAGTGAAGCAATCTTATAACAAAAAACCCAGACTCATCGAGTTTGTCCCTTACCCAGATGTTGTGAAAGGGATCAGTCTCATTGCCAGGGTCATAAATCAGGCAGTTGCCCCCGTAGTCTCTTTCTGGCAGAGGAACCCCTAAATGTGGGTCAATGTACTTCATAAACTGCCTCCCATCCTGCACAGTCTGCAAAGGAGCACACAAACAAGGGGTACATGTGAAGGATTCGTGCACAGAAGGTACAGAGAGAATTAAGATCAACGATGATCTTCAAATCGATCTTTTATCAAATTCGTTGTGTAACAGTCCTTGAAATACATCCGGGTTTTGAAGCCTCACACATATACCTGACTCTGAGCCTCTCCAACCCTACACAGTAAGGGGAAAATGCCTACAGAATGACCTTAATATTTCTTAAAGATGAGAAATCAGCAATCCTTAACCCTGTTCCCTAAGGCATTGCTCTGAGCCACCCCATCCCTCCCAAAACCTCCACATGGCTCACCCTTCCCAACACCCCTTTCCAGTCAAGGGCGTGTGAGAGACTTGAAGGAAACAGCAAGAAGAAATTACCCAAATGACCAAAACCTATTAAAATTTGCCTGCAGATCAGCCACACACTTGCTGAGCATTAATTTCCCAGTGAATTTGTGGTCAGGGGTTTCACCCCAGAAGCACCGGGACATCTGTGATGGGCAGCATAGCAGGACAAGGCCAACATTAACTGACAGAACAATAATAAAATTATAGAATAAATCCACTGAGACAAGGCTCAGCCATGAGCCAGCTTGCGTTTGCTGTAAGGAAGTTCAGTCACCTGCAGACTCAGCAGAATTTCACCTTATTTAAACCTGGGCAAGGCAAGGATGTATTTTTAGAAAGAGCTGAGCAACAACAGGGAGTTCCTTAACCACTAAATCTCTGGTGATACCACGTGCTGCCAGGGGAAAGCAAAGCCATTCCAGGCTTTTCTACTGGAATTCACAGCTACACCAGTACAGGCAAGCAGAACAAGAAATGCTGGAACCAAAGGAAATCTTTGATCAGCTGGAAAGGGTTTGATCAATATTAAAATCTTGTTTGCAAAGCAAAAGCCCTACTCCAGCAGCAGGCAGATCCCACACATCCCAATTCCAGCCTCACTTCCTCAAGTCATGTGGCCTCTAAAGGCAAACTTTTTTTTTTTTTAAAAAAAGCATGTTCCTCATCCTTCTCTCACCTAAAATGATTTTTAAGGCTGCCTGATGAGTATATTGCCTCAAAACATTTCCTTCAACTTCTGCCCTTCTGAGAAGTGATGGAACTGTAAAAGTCAGGGGGAAATTCTCTTCACTAAAGAAGGACAGGATATGCTAAAATGTGGTAAAAAAAGAATATGGTAAAAACTGCTTTAATTGGAAGCACCAATGGCATGTTTTTTTAGAAAAAGCCTCCTCCTCAGCTCCTGCCACCAGACAAAGCTGGGTGTGAAGGTCTGGTTTATTCCAAAACCCCCAAATATTCAAAGCACCTGTCATTCAAGGTCAAAGGTATTTCAGAAGGTGAAACCAGCTGAATTCCCCCCCCCAGGTCACAGTAGGCCCAGCAGAGCAGAGACTGGAAGTGTGAAAAACCAACTCCTGATTGTTTGATCTGAACAAGAATCAGCTCACCTAAGAACACTTTACCCCAGTGTCTGCCCTGGGCTGAGGGCATCTGGGGGTCAGAGCAGGTGAAACATTTTTATATCATAATTTCCCTCAGCTCCCAAGTCTCTTTAAAAAGCCCAAAGATTCGATTTCACAAAACTGAAGAGCATCTCCTGCTGTCAGTGAAAAAAAACACACCACGAAGGGGTTGATCTCCACAATAAAGTGGCATTCAGGAAGTGGAGATCTAAGTCACTTACCTGGAAGAGGATGAAGATGAGGAAGAGCTCGTACACCACACTGACACACAGCCAAAACCTCCAGTAAGCTGCAGAGAGAGACCGGGGTGGGGGGGGATGTTACAAAGTTTTCAATAAACCAGCAGTTAATTCTTCATTTACTGCAATATCACCAAACATGGAATCCTGGAATGGTTTGGGTTGGAAGGGACCTTAAAGCCCATCCAGTGCCACCCCCTGCCAAAGGCAGGGACGCTTTCCACTAGCTCAAGTTGCTCCAAGCCCCGTCCAACCTGGCCTGGAAAACTTCCAGGGACGGGGCAGCCACAGCCTCTCTGGGAACCAATTTTGTTTCAAGAGATGCTCCCACCAAGAAGTCACAAATCCCAGCTCCCAAGCACAGTGTTCCCCACCCCTCCTGAGGGATACAGCCAGAAAGGACCTTCCACTCCCACACAGAATGCTGTGCAAACTTGCTGGAGTTGCTCAGGCACTGACCTGGATATGGGAGAAGGGACCAGGCTCCAGAACACTTCCACCCAACAAAACACTTCCCAGTTAGGAATCAGAATCCAGCAGTCCTTGGAAAAGAACTAGATCCTTCCTCAACATCCTCCTTGATCTCAGGTGCCCTGACCTGTCCAACCTCGGCTCAACCAGCCCGGGCAGAGCCACTTTTGGAAGCCCAGCTTTTGGCCTGAAGACAGGGCTGTGCCCTCACAGGGCAGAAAGCATTTCAAAATCCCAAGGATAATTTCACTTTTACTCGGAATTAAATTAAAAAATAACGTACCAAAGGTTTTAGCAGGCACTGGTTGAAAGGCATGTGAGGTCACCTGAAACTCTCCACAACAAACATGATGCAAAGCTCAGCCCTGCAGAGCCCGGGGCTGCTCTCGCCCTCCCCAGACCTGTGATTGTGGATCTTCTCACGCTGAGCAACACCAAAGGCTGCCCAAATTACAGTGTCTGCACACTTCCAGCTCCCTCCTCAGCACCTCAGATCTCCTGACAGGTTCAGCCCTCGGGTCACAGGCTCTCTGCCTGTCCTGGATGGAAGTTTTGTGCTCCGTGGGCTCGTTTCCTGCTCCACACAGAGACTGGTTTGGCCTCTGTCCCACCAAGTGATTTCTGGGCTCTGAACTCCCCCAGCGTTTGTCACCTGCCCTAAGAAGTCGATGCAGAGCCAGGGTGGGCACACACAGCAGTTCTCCCCATCCAGATCCAAACATTCTACACAAGGTAATTCAGCAGAACTTGACATTCCAAGTGGATATTTAAATTTAGAGCTTCTCAGGGGTTGTTTGCACCCAAACCAAAACGTGCATGTTGTGCCCAATTCAGCCTCAAATAGAAAATAAATTATAAAAAACCCCCAACAAAACAACAAAGAAGCAAAAAGAAAAAGAAGAAAACCAACCAAACCTACTGACAGATCCCCCACATTGTTAAAAGTAGTCCCTGACAACCTGCTTTTGACACCATCATTAAAATAAATCAAAGTGTGAGAAGGTGGGAACTTTTTTTTCAGCAAAAGTGCTAAATTAGCATCATCAAAATCACCTACTTGACACTTCTGGAAAATAAAAAAAAAAAAAAAAAAAATTAAATAGGCAGGTGTGGCCCTCAGAGAACAGCAATTCAGAGCTCTGTGACAGCTTTCACCCTCTTGTCGTTCCAGAACACAGCTTAGGAAAAACCAAACAGCCAAAAAAACCCCTCCACTGGTCACAGGATTCTTTGGAAGAGAGGAAACTATTCCCAGGCTGGCACCAGGTTCAAGCCAGCAGGGAGAAATAACCTTTCATCACCACACTTCTCCCTCCAGAACCGAGCAGAGTTTCCTTCAAATGTCACTGCCAGATGCTTGAAAATGCTGCTTTTTCTAACCCATAAAGCCTTGTAGGAGAGATTTTAACACTGCTCACAGACAGGAATGTGGGTCTGAACCCGATGGAGGCTCAGAAAGCAGAGAAACCTAAATCCTTACCTGAGTTTTTCTTCCTCTCTATTCACATGGTTCTGGCAGCTGCTGAATATGCTCAGCAAAAATCCATAATTAAAAACTAAGATCTGGCTCTGCTTTAGTGCTGTGACAGAGGTCTCTAAGAAGTTTTTAACACACTTTGTATCTGTACCCCAGAACCACCACGTTTCCAAGGCTGCACAAACACTGTTCTCTCTCCCTTCCTGGACCAGCTGTAAAGTTATTTTTGGCAGATCTCTTAATACTTGTTTTCCTTAAATTCACCTGCCATTTTGCCTTCTTCCAACCAGGGCTTTCCTCCTGGTTAAGGAGGCTTCTGCTAAGCATTGACACACCTGAAAACCCAGTGACTCCTGGGATCCAGCACCAAACTGCTGCCACTGCAGGGATTTGGGAAGAGGACATCAACACGTCCCAGAGAGCAGAGGGCACAACCAAGCCTCTTACCTGCTTCTGGTCAGAGTTTGGCCCACACTACCTGAAGGGCTAAATGAGTAAAGAAACACCAAAATCCCACTTTGGGTTTGCCCAAGCAAAGCACTTCTGCTGGAGCTGCGGATGCTGAGCAGAGGTGGCACGGGACTGGGCCGCTCCAATTCCGGCTTTTCCACAGGCAGCTGAGGTCCAAAGCACCACCCGTGGGAGCTGGGAGCTGCCAGGACTGGGAGGTTGGGACACTGATTCTCATCCCAGCCTGGGAGGGCCGCTTTATACTCTTAAATGTAATGTCTGAACACATTAAACGCTGCGTTAAGGCAGAAAAAAATCTGAGTTAAAGGCTCAGCTCGCCCTCATTTATTCCACCCAGCCAATTAGGATCACTGTCCCCAGAACAAAACGCTCATGCAAAACCAGCAGTGAGTACCCAGACTCCTGAATTGTCACAGGAGCTGTCAGGAAGGGGCAGATCACTGCTATTCCCTGGATAAAGTCCTAATGAAAGGATTTTGCACAATTACAAGGCTACTCCTTCCAGTGCCACCAGCGGCCTGTGCTTTGTCCCCACCTTTCTGCCTGCTCATTCCCAGCTACTCCAGCCCTCCACCCCCATGGGTTACTCAAGAACCTCACAGTTTACTCCCCAAACAGCTTGTGCTGTCACACATGATGTGTTGAGTCCAAATAACTGCTGGCAAAGGCTGGGAATATTAAAAGCTACTTCTTGGGGCATTAATAACTGCCATGGAAAATTTCTTCGGAATGACAGATGTGGGCATGTTATCTTGACAAAGGCAATAAAGCATCCCTGAGCTCCTACAACACCAGGCTGCTGGCACGTTCACAGCTCCAGAAAGGAGCTGACAGTGAGAATGAAGTGTGTCTTTTATTTGCAAATATCAGTGAAACAGGCTACTGGTGCTGACAGCACCCATGATTAATTTTACCGTTAAATTAACGTCACTCCCCAAATTTGGCTGTTCAGCCACCAGTAAATGGACCCTCAAGAAGAGCTTAAGATCTGTCCCCTGTGCAATTCTGCTCCCTGGGGTTAAGGGAGTTGTTCCTTCTTTGCCAGGAGGTTTGGATGGAACCAAACAAAGCCGATGGTCTACAGGAAGGAAATGGAAAACGGGGTAAAAGCAGGGTAAGTTCGTAAAGTCTTGCCTAAACAGTCAGAGCTACTTATTTCCATGACAGTCCCACATTTCTGGATTACAGTCAGGCCATAATGGAATATGCCCATGTAGCAAATTATTAGTTAAACTGGAGAAAACGGGGGGTTGTGTGAAATCAGCAGGAACACGGTAAAGCTGGATGAGCCCCTGGCTAAAGCTGCCATTGCTGGGAATCCTAAAAGGGTGGCCAAAAAAAGAATAAAGCCACCACTCTGGACAGATGCCATTTAGGTGGTGGTTGGGATCAGTTTCCTTAATGGCCTTAGTGAAAAGTAGGTTAATGACACACAGCAGGGAAGGCAGGGACAGCAAGGAGAGAACCAGATGATCCCAAGGGACTGGAGTGACAGAGGAGCTCGTAACACAGCTCCACACTCTGGAACCAGGAACATTTCCTGCTACCTCATCAGCTGAACCAGAAGGATTTGGGATCACCTGCCAGTCACCGACACCCAGCCGTGAAAGCAGCACATGGAGCGTGAAGAGGGACATCAAGGCTCTGCCAAAAATACTGGGAAGCATCACACTATCCCAAAAATCACAGCTGCAATATCCTGCAGGTCTGGGGAGCCACTTGAAAGC
Source organism: Manacus vitellinus (assembly GCF_001715985.3). NCBI lineage: Eukaryota > Metazoa > Chordata > Aves > Passeriformes > Pipridae > Manacus > Manacus vitellinus. Next base: position 301,631 of record NW_021938885.1, read on the forward strand.
AGAAAACTCAAAGCACACAAAGGAGGACCGCCAAAAATGTTACACTGAAGGGGAGACCAGAAGCCAAACTTGTTGCTTTAGCAATATTTTTTTTGCCTTAGCAAAGGCAAAGGTGGGCTGTGTGTAAATAAATCTGGTGGATAAACCCCAGTAAGAAGAGATATTTAAACACAATAACAATGTTAGACCGAAAATAAACCAGAAAAAACAAACCATCTCTGAGTTAGCCATAAATTGGACTTTCCCCATCATCAATTTGTACTGGTTTGTTCTAGGGAATAAAACCAGCTTCCATACCAAACCCACCGATGTTCTAACCCTGAATGCACCCAAATATCACTGGTGCCCTTAAGAGGAGTAGTTTATTTTATAGGAGGAACCAGAATTAACTGTAACAGGAGGAAAGATTAAAATCTGCTATTTAATAAGGCCCCAGAAATGCAAACTTAATAAACCCCCCAGGTTTGCAGAGACCATTGCTGTGGAACCACTCCTGCTTTGCCCAGAGTTTTCTGAGGTGTCTGCTGGTTCTCATTCCTAAACTGGAGGGTTACATTTTTGGCATAAAAAACATTTAAAGCTTCACTGGGCTGTAGGAGAGCCCAAAGTTTTCAGGAATATTATTTAAGCCCATATAAATTCCCTTAATTCTTTCTCTTTCAACATTTCACATCGAAATATAGGCAAAAGACTGAAGATATTGAAATATTTTCATGTTTCACCCGCTGCTACATTACATGGAAAAGGTTTGTGTTGGGCTTTCAAATGCTTTCAAGACTTTCAGTCTTACAAGAAGTCTTTAAAATCATAATCAAGGGCTTCTGATCTCCCAGTTTCTGTGGATAATGGACATGGAGCAAAGGGAGCAGGGGATACACGGTCACGAGTGTAACCCCAGGACAGAGAGGAGTTAAAAAAAAGGAGTATAAACAGGGGGAAGTTCAGGTTTCAAGAACCTGGCAGTTCACACAAAGCTTTTCACTTAACAACAGGAAGCCAAAAGGGGAGATCCAAGCAAAGGCTCCGTGCTCCAGGCAGCCTGGAAGCCTGGCAGGATGGAGTGGAGCCGGCGTGATAAGTGTGCAGTGCTGACGAACCCCTGGGATTGCTGAGGTCACAACTCACCTCCTCTGCAGGCAACACAAACACTGACCTCCCCCACAAACCAGGCAGCTCGTCAGAAAGCTCAGAGTGACCCAAGGAGCAAGGAGGATTACCTGGGTGAGGCCTTGAGAAGGGTCCATCTTTAGCTTGGGTCACCCCGAAACACAAGAAAACCAAAATGCTGGCGACGATACCTCTGAAAGGGAAAAGAGAACAACCTGTTTTATTGCTTCTTCCTCCTCACCCCATGTCCTTTGATGGGAGAAACGTCTGGGCTTTTGTTTTTGAACTGCTTTTGTTTTTGAACTCCATCATAAACAGATCCAGAAACCACCCAGAGAAAACAACGACCCAAAGGGGCAGTGCCTGAATCCCCAAGAGTCAAACACCTCCTTGTGTCTGTGAGGAGCTTTTATTCCCACCAGGTCACAGAGACACTCAGGGTTTAGCAGTGAGAAAGCTCTCACTGCTCCACTAAATTTCCATGAAATTTAAAAACAAGCTGTTAGACTTGTCCCCACTCCAAAACCAGCTTCTTAATCAAGCTCAAGGCAAGGAGGAGCTTACAAGACCACACCAGCAGTTCCTTGCTGTTTCAAGGGCTGGAACTGTAACACAGAGCCTAAAGAACATGACAGAGATATCAAATAAAAACAAATTATCGGACCAGGAGCCCAAATATACCAAAGGCCCACAACCTTGGACATGTTCCATTGGTTTTAATGGATTAAGTGGCACAAAGCGATCCAAAAACGCTCTTTTTAATACACCTCAACTCCCACTAGATCCTGCTGTCTCATATCACCTGCCTAAGTGCTGGCTGAAGGGATGGATAATTGGGAAATAGCTCATTCCCTGTTTGCAGCAAATGATGCAACCCCTGACTGCAAATGAAATGGCTCAGCCTGCAGGAGCCACAGAAAATGCCCAATAATTCTGCTGTCAGAGAGAAAAATGTTGCAAACCAAAAGCAATAGGAGACTGTTCACACTTTAAACGTGTCAAAAATTCCATTCAAAACAGAAAACTGAAGGATTTACACTTATTTTGCAACATTCACCTCTGAGGACAAATGTTTGTGCTTCCTGAAAATAAATATGGGGTTTAGTTAACAGATGTAACTCAGTTATTTTGCTTGCTTTAAACACTGGGAAGCTCACCAGAATTAGCTGCTGAATGGACCTGTGAACAGACAGTTCCATGGGGATTTCCAGAGGTCTGGATGGCAAAACCCTTTCAGCTGATCTCAGATAATGAGAATATTCTGCATTTTGAGTCATAGTTGTATTCGGAAGCACCAGCGCTGGGAATTGCCGTGGAACAGCCTGCATTGTGTGAGGTGTGACAACCCCACCTCTGCTCACAGTCTGGACCCCTCAGTCCATGGGTCGTTTTCCCAAAGCTCGAATTCAAATCCCGAATCCAAACCACCACAGGAACTTAGCTGTGCTCCTTCTAAAACCCATTCTCAGCCCATAAAACACGCTGGGGATTCAGATATATTAATTTACTTCAAGTTCACCACGGCAAGTCTGGAAGCAAATCCCAAATTCGCATAATAGCCACATCATCTTCATTATATTTTGGGTGTTTTTTTGCGGTGGTAACTAAATTTTCCCCCTTAACATCATTAATCTGTCTCCTTAGGAAGCTTCCAAGGCCTAACCAGCAGCCTGGCCTAGAGGCAGGAAGGCTCCAGGACCTGAGAGGGGGTTTCCTCTCCTCGCCTGGATGGACACAGGCAGTGGATTTTCCTGAGCAGCAGATCAGGAAGGCACGAAGCAGTAAACCTGTGCCTGCAAAAATCATTTTAGCACTCGACCAAACAATGAAGGGAGAACCTGGCAGCAGCTTCACTGGTACAAACAAGCTCTTGTTTGTGCTAAGAGTCGATTCAGAGACACGGGACAATGAAGCCTGTCTGTGAGGAGCTGTGTAAGGTCCTTTGTCCTGGCTCCCACTCCCTTGTCCCCTCCTGGGCTGGAGCCACGCTGGCAACAGCTGGTACGACCCACAAGCCCTGGAAAAGGGGCACATGGAGGTCTGGTCTCTTTGGTACCTCAATTCCTCTGCGGGAGTTCAGCCCCAGCAGCTGGAGATCACCCATGAGCAAACCCACAGATCCCTGGATGCATCCCCATGGAAAGCAGGGATTGCCAAAAACTACATAGAGACATTTCACAGTTTGAAATTCAACTTACAACCCTGGAGCACACAGGTGCTTTGAAACCTGAATGTGTTTTATATGGGGGGAAAAAAAAATTCATTTTTTTCCCCAGGACGCCTTGCTCAGCATTCAAAATATTTGGGAGCTGTGGATTTCTTCCACAGCCATGGTGTGCAAAAGAGGTGCTGAATGTTCATTTGGCTCCTCTCTGAGATGGAGCTCAGTCCTGTCCCTCCCAAGTGCTTGAACAGAGGACAAGGGGGCAGTTGTCAGTCGGGATGGGCTACTCCAAGGAACTGGGGGGGAATAAAAGTCCCATGGATCAGACAGGTCTGCAGCACAACACCTCTTTGCCTAACAAAAGAAATGTTCCACTGTCCTTACAACAGAGGCAGTTTAATCACATATATAACAGGATCACGTGTGGGATCCTAATGAACTCCTGATTAGATCTACATATAAAAGATTTCCATAAACCCTACCATTAAAAGAAATAATCCACCTCTAATTGTTTAATTGCCCTGGCCTGCTGCAGGAAGGAAAATGTCCCTGGGACGTCAGACAGATGCAAACACAAATCTCAGCTACAGACACCACACCCCATGAGCTCAGAGGTCCCTGCCCTCACGTGGGTTTTGTCCATCACTTCTCCTGTGACTTATTCCATGACACCACCACTCATCTTGCTCCTGTCAGTGAATGGATGGAGCATTTTTATAGGGTAAGATAATCCTGATTTTACAGGGGAGAAGGTGGGAGCCTCACATGACTCCAGTCTGGGAAACTGGAGTTTAGCGCCAGCAAATTTGGGAACTTCACCTCAATTTACTGCTCTGAGTACCTTCTGCACCTCAGCCAGAGCATGGAAACAAAGGAGGCTGGAGTGCTTGGAAGTGTGTACTTAGGATCTGCACCTACCCCCAAACACTGTTTCACTGTCAGTGTGCAGGAGGTGGAAATAAAACCCCATGACAGCTTCAGCCCCTGCTCAGTGGTGCCAAAACCACTCCTGGTCATTAGGCAGCAAGTGTTCCCATGAAGTACCAGCACACAGGGACAGCCTCGTGTTGGCCAGGATTTGAAATCAAAACACAGCTCAGCATCAGGACTGACAAAGATCTCGGGCTGGGATAAGGGATTTTAAGTTATGGAAGTAAAAATAAAAATTCTGTGAAAATTGGGGCTGTGGATATACTTATGCACGCTGTGACCATCTCATCCCTCTCTGAAATGCCTGGTTTTGCTCAGATATACACTTAAATATATCTTTTTCTTGTTCAGATTTACACTTAAAGAGCCAGGAACACTCTGAGAGCAGCATGCTGGAGAAGGGAAGGGACAGGGATTGAGCTGGAATCCTTCACGTAGGATGGTGCTAAACTTGTTGTAGCACCTCAGAGAGCTCAGTAAAGAGGCTCATAGAGGGATTGGGATTGGGCCTGTCCTGTGCAGGGCCAGGAGATGGACTTTGATCCTTATGAGTCCCTTCCAGCTCTGGATATTCCAGGATTCAACTGAGACCAGAGTTCCCTGAAAATGGGCTCGGCATAAGGAGCATGTGGAACAGCACAGCCACGTCCACCCCTTCCGGGAATCAGGGCCAAGGCAGCAGGCAAAGCCTGGGAAAGGCCCCCAGGACTCATGGTTATGCCTGCACTGATCTTTAGCTTGGAAAAAGGGATAATCTGGCCAAGTTAACTACTCTCCCCATGGGCACGGAGCTTGAATGGCTGACAACAGCCTAAGGGAGCAGTATGAGCGGGAACACAGATGTATAAAACATGGAATATTGGGAAGACCGTGTCCAATCCTCAGGATGCTGCTTTTCAAGGATTTTTTTTTGTGACAGCCCGAATTCCACAGCCAGAGCAGCAGAAGTGACCAAAGCCCATTTGCTGCCCCTTCCCTGGTATGATGCTGTAGGTTGATTTTCCCCTCACTGAACAGGCAGAAAACAACTTGTGTTTCCCGAGAGAAAGGCTCACCTGCTGGTTAATCTTCCCTGGGTTTGTTTTGATTAAGGCAGTGAAGGCTCTAAGCTCAATAATAAGATATTCCACTGAGTCACCCCACCTCTGTATTACTCCCTGAGGATGTGTTATCACTTCTCCTTCAGCTTTTCCCCTTCCCAGCTTCCAACAGCCATTCCAGAGCATGTCACGCCTCCAGCCTGGACTCCCTCATTTAGAAGGGGGAATAAAATGGCATTTGTTCACACAGAAGCCTTCCAGAACCTTTCCCAGCCCCAGACAGCTTCCAGCTTGTTTCATTTCACCCCCACGTGTAAAATCCCAGCACTCAGGTGGGCACAGGGCAAGTTCCACCAGCCCCAGCTCTTGTGTAACTGCCAGAACAACCAGGATTATCTCAGGAAATATCCCAACTCCTGCATCTCCAGGACAACAAACGCTATATCCTGAGTCACTTCAGAAATGTACAAAAATAGGAGGAAACCCTTTAATAGCAAGAGGAAAAAACCTGTTATATTTAAGAAACCAGACTGGAAGAAAACAATGATTTTCACATTTCTAGCAAGGATGCTTTGCAGTATATTTTTAAAACATACCTAGCTTTTTAAAACACCACTTTTCTACATGCTATTTCTTCCCTAGTGTAGTGAAAAAGGGGAGAAATTCAACCACACTGCATCAGTTTAAACTGCAGTAGAAACAGACCACACACATAAGACTCATCTCATTCTTGTTTCCCTTTGGGCTACCAGTCCTCCTGGCAATTTTCAACAACAGTGATCTGTGCTGAAATCTTGAACATCATTTTAAAAAAAGGCACTCGAGTCAGAGAAATTTAGTCATTTAGAAACGATGGTTATTTTAAGGAAAGGTTATTTTAAGAGAGGGGTTTTTAAACCCCACCACACGACGGCCACAGGCGTGACAGTGACACTAAACTGATTAGAAATTACACTCAATGGTCAGCATCAGAGGAGCTTATGGCCTTATGATTGGTTTTGTAACTTTGTAAGGGTGCAGGCACTTCAAAGAGGGGAGTGCAGAGGTTCCAAAAACACACCTAAAAACCCCCCTGCTCGGTTATTTACCTCTTGGTGTTGTAGGCTGTGTCCTGGGGAGTCTCCTCCAGCAAGGTCACGTAGCCCAGCGCACACGTGAGGATGAACAGGACTGTTAAGGTGTGAGCTCTCCTAAAATCCAGAAGAGAGAAGATTGGCATCAAAAAGCAGAAGGACTTACATCTCCCCCCCCCGCCAGTGCAGCCTCAGGAGGCCAAATGCACAGGGAGCAGGCAGGAATACTGAGGTTTTCTGTATTGTACAGCACAGGGGGCTGAATTTACAGTGGCACTGCATGTGAACTGCAGCAGCAACTCTGAAAACAACAGCACTGGATCTAAACACCTCAGGTCTCTCCTCTGGTTTGGCAGGTCCATACCTGACAGTGCTGCTCTGTTTCACAGCCTACTCATAAAAACTGCAGCAGAGTGAACAGACCCTTAAGACTAACCAAATTCACTCCAAACGTGGGACTCACGCAACAAAAACTAGTCATTTCAAAAAAAAGTTATTTAAAAATCTCTAAAGAAGAACAGCTGCAGCTGTAAGAATTCCAGTGCTGCCTCGAGATGCCTGATTTCCAGGGATTCCTGCAGTTTCAGTGCACTGAGCACAAGGGGTTTGTGTGGGAACAGCCTTGTCAGCAAAGCTGGGTGGTTATTCCACACCAGTAAAACATCCCCATCCATAGGTTTATATGGATTTTGGCAAAGCATTCAAGAAGAAATTCTTCTGGCACAGGTTGCCCAGGGAAGCTGTGGCTGCCCCATCCCTGGAAGAGTCCAAGGCCAGGTTGGATGGGGCTTGGAGCAACCTGGGCTAGTGGAAGGTGTCCCTGCCCTTGGCAGGGGTTGGAACTGGATGAACTTTAAGGTCCCTTCCCACCCAAACCATTCCAGGATGACACACACCCCTTACACCCACCGATCACCACACAGTGAGTATTCTTAAAAACATCCACATCTTCTTCTATATAAAGTTAAAAATTCCCTTCCTAATGAGAAGCCATTCATTGTTTTCAGTGGAAAACATCTCCAGTCATAGATGGGAAGCATGGGAAGCCTGGGTATGTAAACATGATAAAGGCTTGAGTTCTGGCTTAAAGGACCACAAGATCTATTACCACAAAGGATTAAAACAACCCAGAAGAAGCTCAGAAAGGAGAAAAAGTGTGAAAGAAGGTGCCTGTATGTGGCATATTTGGCTCTATTTCCATTTTCTTTATATTTTATAACCGCAGCTCACATTCCCTTTCCATGTCACTGCCAACAGACCAAGGTTGGTACATTCAAGTTGTGCAGACAAACCCGGGATCACCGGGAATTTCCAAGCCATCCACTGGCTTACCTTCAACCAACCCCCCAGCAACCCACCCAAAACCGCTCTGCAAGTCAAAGAAAGGCTGATTTTGAATGAAAATTCCACCCTAATCCAAACACCCCAGCCACTCTCACACCCTGGAAAATACCTCATAAGCAGACACAGTCCTCTTCCTCCACTGCTAAAGGAGAGCTTGGCATTGAACACTATCCTTCCAGAGGGCACAGAATAACCAGCTCCGGGACCAAAAAAAAAAAAAGGACAAGGATCTGCAAGTGTTTTCACAATTAGCAAGGACTCAACGTGTGAAAACCCAGGCAGAAAAGGTTTCGGAGCCGTGAGCTCCTGCTCGGCAGCTGCATCTTCCCGGGTGCCGGGACAGGTGATTCAGCCATGGAACACACCCGTGACGTGATGCCTGTCCTGGATCCTGCAGGAGCTGGAAAACTGAACACCCTCCTCTCCCAGGAGGCAGGGACTGAACTCACGCTCCAATCACACCACACTCTGCTTTTATATATGTATATAATTGACATAAAACGCTTGTATTTTGATCAGCAAAGAGGTTATGTTAACTCAAGGCTATTTTTATATTTTATACGCCTTGTTTTACTGCTTATTTTTGAAACTCGTGTCTAAGAGGCTACAAAAAATAAATCTGGAAATGCTGTCTCACACCTTACCATTTCACCACCTGAACACCTACACAAAATCAGTTCTTTTTCCAATGTGCTGAGTGGTCGTACAAATTGCCAAAAAAAAAAATCAGTTATCACATGTCCTCGTGTGAATAAACACCTTGAGAAACTCCTCTACCAGCACAAAGATGATCTAGTTCCATTCCTTTCCTGTGGCACAGGGAAGGGTTGGTGCTGGAGAGCCTCATACACCCCGTTTTCCAGCTATTTTTGGTGCCACAGCCATCAACCTGAAACCCAACCAGCTGCCCTGTTTAGGGAGAAACAAGAGGCTGAACTCCAGCTGCAGCCAGATCCCCTTGCAGCAGGTTTTCAAGGTGGTCAGTCAGTCATGGAAAGGTGCTTTCAGCACATGAAATCCAGGACTGAAAGACTTTTGGAGACGGGTTTGTCTCCTGGGAAGAGCAAGTTGGCAGCTCTGACAGCGAGCTGTGAGTAGAGACACAGCGATGAGAGCCCCACATAAACCTACCTCAGGGGGGGGAAAGCAAGGAAATACAGAGGCACACCATGTCTTCCCACAGCCTGGGAGGTAAAAAAAAATAAAACAAAAAGGAGCAGTACATGGAAGTGCGTGTCCCAGCGAAGCCAGGATGGATTTCACGGCACAAAGGGATTGTTTTCATCTCCGCACACGCTGTAAAACAACACACCAGAGGAAGACAAGCTGAGAACATCCCAGCGAGGTAAGCACGGCAGGAATTACGTGGAAAGGCTTATGTTCTCCTGGCCTGGAGCCCGGGAGGCTGAAAAGAGCTGAGCTGGCCAGACCGGGAATCTTCCCCTCGGGATTACCCAGGAGTTCGGGCAACACGCACGAGGCAAAGGGGGCACAAACTGCAGCCAGTTCTAGGAGGTTTCACATCCAAAACTGCACACAAAAATATGTAAGGCCAGGGAGAGGATTTACAACAAACATCGAAGTTCTAAAAAGCTGGAAAATTAAGTAGCTTAGTTTTCTGCCTTTCGGTGCTGCATAATGTGTCTCTTTCCCGCTCAAGAAATTGGGGCATTGAAGTGAAATAAATAAGGTTTGTTTTTACAAAATCCACTTGCCCTGCTCATTCGAACACCCAGCAAGAGCAATTTCAGCAGTAGCAGCCAAAACACCTCTCCCACACCGCTGCTCACAAAAAAAAGTGGGTTTTCTTTCCCTGGTTAATGGGATTAAGTTTGATCCCAACTTCTCTTTCTCATGCTAAGTCATTCTCCTGTCACACTGAGAAACTGCAAGGAAATGACTATCAGCGCCTTTGTTTTCCAAATGAAGCCTGTGACACAAACGACCTAAGAAAATGGTTTAAACACCTCTTTTTTGGGGGGAGATTGGGGCAGATCCCTGGATGGAAAGGGGGGAGTAACACCCCGTTGGCCTCGTTCAATCTCCCACAAAGTAAAATCAGCTTGAGCAGGGGCCGCACCCTTGTTATCCACTGCTTGTTTGTCACAAATGATGCAACAACTCCATTAAACACAACAACAATCACTGGAACACCATGCAAAGAATTTATTTATTAATATTTTGGTCGGTTCTCTTAAGTGGAACGAAATTCCGAAGGAGAGCCAGTCTAGTTCGCCCCTTGGGTTTAAAAAGTTTCCTTAATTGCTGCTGCTGGAGAAAGAATCTGTCAGCAAACTCAATTAGTCCCATCAGCAACTTTTTCATTATTTATTTCTTCATTCCAAATAATGACGGTCATAAAAGCATATCTGAGAGAGGTTTTTTTGTAAATGGATGTCAGAGCTCTCTGTACCCTCCACGAACCAACACAATCAGCTGGGAATTCTAAGACAATATGGCAAACAGCAGAACAAACCCATCCCTCCAACAGCAGCAGAGGGTTTGTGTGAAGAATAAGACACAGGCAAGCACACCAAGAATTAGAACCAATTTTAAACCAACCAATACTTTGACACGCAAAATTAAGATCACAATTGAAACTGTTGGGATAGAGAGAGTGTCTGGAAACCTTCAACAGAAATCCAACCATAAAAACATCCCTGTTGGTTTTTAAGCTGCAGGCTGCGTTTTAAAACCTGTTTAAACTCTCAGAGTTGATAAAACAGTCCCTATTCTTAGAGCAGCCGCACGTCTTGGGCACATCCATGAAGTCACACGACGCCGATTAAATTTCCCTACGGACTCGGGACACTCCAAAATAGCACCGGGCATTTTCCTCGCCATGAGCCAGTGCCTCTCCTCAAACAAACCCAGGGACAGGGACCTCCAGAGAACCAGGACCACGGGACAACAGCAAAGCTCTGGCAAATCAGGCGTTTTCCTTCTAATCAGGAGGAAGGACCAAGGTCTCCGACGTTTCCGAAGTTCTACAGAGCCCAGAAGTTCCCCAAATGCTCCAATTTCAATTACAGAGCATTTTCATATTTAAACCTATAGAAATCTGTGTTCCAGGTGTTAGTTTAGAGCAGTTCCACTGGGACAGGTGACCGGGAATTATGGATAACACACTTTAAGCACATTTTTTCCCTTAAAACTTCAGGAGCACATTTACAAAAAAAAGTACAATATAGAAAATTAACGCCCAGGTGGGGCATTAAACTCTCACAGACTCTCTGCACAAAGATATTCCATCTGCACTTCCAGCTCACTTGGCAGAACTATGCAATCCTATCCTTTCGGGAAAGGGCAGTGCCATTCCCATATAACGCAATTCCCAGGACAGGGCTCCCCTCATCCACAACCAGCTGGAGAACACAGCTTAGTGGGGTTGCACAAGGCCTGGATGTCCCAGCTCCCTGGCCCTGCCAGCATATTCCCACAGGCTGGAAAAGCACGGCTGGGTGACCCAGGGCTCTGGAGCAACGTTCCCCTGTTCCAGACAAGCAACGTGCTCCGGCGTGGTGAATCCCGAGCAGGCAGCTCGGCACACACGGAATCCCAAAACCGCCCCCTTAAAGCATGGAAAAATCCACACAGTGTTCAGTTCCCAGCAAGCTCAAGGAATGCTGTCTTGGAAGTGCCACAGCCAGCCTCCAGGAGAAGGCAGTCCCTGCCCGCCTGAGGATCTTCTGCCTCCCTAATCTCTCTTCCGGATAAATCCCCACCTCTTCCTCCAGACCTGCCCTTAGCAAATCCTGAGAGGCGTTTTCACAGATAAGAACAATCTCCACAAGGAATGTTTTGGGTTGAACGCCAATCCTATCTTTCCAAAACCAGCTGGTTTGCCCACACACATCCTCGTTTCCAAGGCCATCTGGGAAGACTCTCACAACACCGAATAAACCAAGAGGAACACGCCAGCAGAGGTTGCCTCTTCCTTGGCTGCAAATTCCATGCTCTGTGCACCAAACAGGCTGAAATAATTCCCACAAACACTGTATTAGCCCAAAGAATCACTGCCATTCCCTCTTTTTGCCTTCTTTTCCTATTTATTTTAACTTCCTGAGCTCCACAGATCTCTGATGCCACACCACACAACCTTAGGAATATCACACCCGTCTGACAGCAATACGGAATTATTAACGTGAGAGACAAAAAACCTCATTCATAATTAAGAGGTGATGTTAAACCAATCAAATCCAAATTAAAGTAAGGCTCAGGAAAAGCAATTAACCCACAGAGTCACAGCGTGGTGGCAAAGGCACATCTGGCACCTCCCAGCATCCTCAAATCACGACTGGGCAGATGTTTTCCTGGAAGATCTGCTTTTGTTGAAGACACGCTATGAAATATATACAGAAGTCAAGATAACACAGAAATTTTAGGAGAAAAATCATACACAATGTCCAACTACTTGATCCCTTCCTCTAAATGATTCCTTCCCTTGGCATTTACTAGCGGCAAAAGGAGTTGCCAGGCCACACTGACTGAGCAAGTTCCCCCAGCGGAGTATTTTCCAGCCCCAAGTCGTTTATGTGGAATAAGAACAGAGATATTGGCACACAACTGGTTTTCCAAAGTTTCAAACAGATCTGAAGAGCAGGAAGCCAGCTAGGAAGCTCCACCTTTCCCAGTGATCACATTTATAGCAGGAAAATCACCTCTGCAAACTGAACTGCTCCAGGAATGATTTCTGACTCTGTTTACAGGTCCCAAATCCTTTAATTCTTCCAAACAGAACAAGCCACGGGGGTAACCTTATCCCTAACTTCTGGACTTCGAAGAGAAGGTACATTCCATACTTTTCCAAAGTCAGAGCATCCTCACAAATTCCCCTTTCCTGTAGCCACCTCCACATCACGAGAAGAGTCCCAAGGGTCACAGGAAGAAAATAATTTCTCTGGATAATCTTTATACTCGTACACTTTAAGAACTGAGTCATTGCCAAAGGATACTCTGTCATGCACAGGGCAAAAGGAACACCAGGAAAAGCCTTGGGACTTTTCCAAGTGTTTAAACTCCTGCCTGCCAGCAAAAGTTACTAGGGAAAAGAAAATCGGATAGACAGGGAAGTTAAGGAACAACTCAGCACACTTGTCCCTGCTGCCCTCCTGGAAGGGACCACCCGACACAGGGAAGCTCCTGAGAGAACAAGGCACATCCAGATTTCCAAATGAACAACCCACATGGACACACTGACTGCACTACAGCATTTATCCTGGGATGACAGACAGCCCTGCCACCACCACAGACAGGTGCAACGAGGTGAGATTCTACAGCAAAAAAAAATCAGCATTCTAAGGCCTCACAAAACACCTGGCAAGAGCCACCTGAAGTAGAGAGTAAGGAAAGGACACTTTTACCCATTTTCCATTTATAGGATGGCGCCAGGACCCAGCAATTCACTCAGCCTACACGTGCTGTGCTCTCCAGGGAAGGTCCTCTTGTCCCCAAGATCACGATGTGCCTTGGCTACACCCGCCTGTCGGGGTTCTGCAGAGATCCTGCTGGGATCCAGCAGCATCCCAGTGCTCCTTTGCAGCTTGCACTGGCAGGAACGTCACCTACTTCATCGGGATCAACACCCTTGGTGCCGCTGCTGCCCAGATTGGCAGGGTGAGAGCCAAGTGCCCTCCCCTCCCGCTCCTCCATGACAGGCTCCAGCCAAATCCCATCGCCCTCAGCTCGTATTCCAAAGGAGCCTCTGCAGTGTCAGCTCGGTTTCCTTCACCAAAAAGGACGTGTGTTCAGCACAAGCAGAAAATCCATGGACCTGCACGCGTGTGTGCAGAGGGGATTTGTGGAACGACTCCAGCAAGGACAGGATTTAGGAGCACTTTTCCAGGTACAAACACACCACTTCCTGCAAGGACTGAATGCAAGGACGAAAAGCTGGTTTTCTCTGCTGGCCCAACACCGTCAGCTGTGGGTTTCTGCACCCGTTTTATGGGCCAAGACACACGAAAACACAACAGGACTGGGGCACAACTTCAGCTGTCTGCCAGGGTTACTGGGAAGAACGCGGATGGAAAAAGCCTCTTCCAAGACTGAGGGAGGGGGGAGAAGGAGGTGGGGTTCACATAAACAATGCTGATAGCTGGAATCAAGCAGAAATGTTTGCCTGCAGACAGTGGGCTCCCAGGGTGTTGGAAAACACCTCCAGAGCACTCACTGAGTGGGATATGGGGAAGCTCTAAGGGTGCTGCTCCTGGAGGGGTTGGGACCAGGATTGGGAAAGGAGGTGACATGACCTAAAGCCAGCCCCATTAAATTGCCAGGAAAACACCCTTTGCCTATTCCAGCTAAGTCAGAGCAACGTGAACAGTGGGCAGTAACTCCTTTAATTTCCCCTCCCAGACCCCCCCACCCATATCCCATACTTCAGGCTCCCACAGATACCCCATTTCTCAGTGCCCCCCCTCTATAACCCATTCCTCAGCCCCCTATATCCAACTCTCCAGCCTCCCTTATCCTGTTCCTGTGTCCTCCTCATATCCCATTGCTCACCCCCCCTATCCTATTCCTCAGTGTCCACCAGCCAATATCCCACTCCCCAGACCCTCTCTATCCTATTCCTCAATGTCCCCTCCATATCCTATTGTCCAGTCCCCCTCTATCCTATTCCTCAGTGTCCTCCATCCTTGAGACCCCCCATATCCCATTCCTCAGTCCTCCCCCTCTCTCCCATTCCTCAGTCCCCCCTCCCATATCTCACTCTGCAGCCCTTCCTCTATTCTACTCTGCAGTGTCCCCCCTCCCATATCCCCTTGCTCAGCTCCCCCTCTGTCCTGTTCCTCAGTGTCCTCTCCCATATCCCCTTGCTCAGCCCCCCCATCCTATTCCTGTGTCCTCTCCCATATCCCCTTGCTCAGCCCCCCATCCTATTCCTTAGTGTCCTCTCCCATATCCCCTTGCTCAGCCCCCCATCCTATTCCTTAGTGTCCTCTCCCATATCCCCTTGCTCAGCTCCCCTCTATCCTATTCCTCAGTGTCCCTGCCCCATATCCCATTGCTCAGCCCCCCCCTCTATCCTATTCCTCAGTGTCCCTGCCCCATATCCCATTGCTCAGCCCCCCTCTATCCTATTCCTCAGTGTCCCTGCCCCATATCCCATTGCTCGGCCCCCCTCTATCCTATTCCTCAGTGTCCCTGCCCCATATCCCATTGCTCAGCCCCCCCTCTGTCCTATTCCTCAATATCCTTGCCCCACATCCCATCCCTAAGACCACCACCCATATCCCATTCTTCGTCCCCCCCCCATCACCGCGGAGGAGCCCCCGGCGGACCCCTCCCGTGGGGCGCCTCTCACCAGAAGAACGTGTTGGTGCCGTCGTCGTACACCTCGGACTCGTGCTGCGGCGGTGGCCGGGTGCCGTCCCGCTTTCGGCCCCGGGGGGCTCCGCGTGCGGAATGCGGCGGCGGCGGCGGCCCGGCCTTGCTCTCCAGCCGCGGCCTTGCCCAGGGCCCCCGCCGTGCACCGCCGGTCGCCGCGCCTCATGGCGGCGGGTGGGGAGCGGGTGAGGGACAAGCGGGAGAGGGGACACGGGGAGGGACACACGGCGGGTTCCCGGCCGGGACGGGCAAGGACAGGGTGGGGGGGGGAGAAGCTGAAAGGTGACGCGGCAGCGCGCGACCCCGCGTCGGCGACTCGTGCGCGGGGCCGCCCGCCGGGGGAGGCGCGGGCCGGGGCGGGCGTCCCCCCGTTGCTGTGGCAACCGCCTGGCGCGCCACTGGGCGCGCCCGCCAGGCGGCGCCACCGGCGCCAGGTTTGTTCGTGTCCTGTCCCGTCCCCCCTCATGGCGCCCCCTCATGGGGGGGGTCCCGGCCCCTCAGCCGCCCCTCACAGGGGTCCCAGAACCCCTTTCAGGGTGGGAGGTCCCGGTGCCCCTCAGCCGCCCCTCACAGGGGTCCCAGAACCCCTCAGGGTGGAGGTCCCGGTGCCCCTCAGCCGCCCCTCACAGGGGTCCCAGTGCCACTCAGCCACCCCTCACAGGGGTCCCAGAACCCCTCAGGGCAGGGGTCCCATTGCCCTTTATGGGGGCACCCCCAGTGCCCCTCACAGGGGTCCCAGAATCCCTCAGGGTGGGGGTCCCAGTGCCCCTCAGCCAACCCTCACAGGGGTCCCGGTGCCCCTCAGCCGCCCCTCACAGGGGTCTCAGAGTCCCTCAGGGTGGGGGTCCTGGTGCCCTCTCAAGGCGGGGGTCCTGATGGCCCCTCACGTGGGTCCCTGTGCACCCCTCATGGTAGGAGACCCAGTGCCCCTCAGAGCAGGGGTCCCATTGCCCTTTATGGGGGGACCTCCAGCGCCCCTCAGCCACCCCTCACAGGGGTCCCAGTGCCCTCTCAGGGCAGAGGCCCTGATGCCCCTCACAGGGGCCCCAGAGTCCCTCAGGGTGAGGGTCCCGGTGCCACTCAGGGCAGGGCAGGGGTCCTGATGCCCCCTCACGTGGGTCCCTGTGTACCCCTCATGGTAGGAGACCCAGTGCCCCTCAGGGCAGGGGTCCCATTGCCCTTTATGGGGGGACCCCCAATGCCCCTCAGCCACCCCTCACAGGGGTCCCCCTGCCCCTCAGGGTGGGGGTCCCGGTGCCCCTCACAGGAGGGCCCCCCGATGCCTCCGCGCCCTTTCCACGAAAACACACAAATGAAGGGGGAAAGAAATGAATAAAGAGAACAGTCCTTTCAGCTGTGACAGCGTTGGGCTATGAGTGCACATACTCAGCATTTGCAAATTATGCCAGGGTTGTTATTTAATGCTAAAACTCTGCATCTCTTGGCAAAAGTAACCAAAGAGTGCTAATTAAAGAAAACGGCTTCCTTCTGCACGCACTCGCTTGAATTATTCAGGGAAAAGTGCTCTTTGCCAGACTGTTGTGTGGCTTTCAAGTACCCCAGACTGCTTTCCCATTAGTCTCATCCCTAATGCCGTGTCTGTCCCAATTCCCACATCTTTGTGTGATGAAACATTAAATACATGGCCAGATTTGCATTTGCAGAAATGTGTTTTTCTGGTAAAAGTTTTTGTTCCCACCTGGAGAGTTCAAAGGCAGGGTGCTGGGTGCTCCTGTGCCCTCAGATCTGATGTGTTCTTAGAATTCCTCAACTCTTTCCAGATTTTTCTTGGCCAGGCTCCTCATGCAGAATGTGACATGCTGATCCCGGATGGCTGGAAAGATCTGGCTTTCTGGAAAGATCCTGACATGGCACCAAGCACCATGGAGGGAAGAGAACGCTCTGCAGGAACAGACAAACAAAACCAGGAAAGAAATGAGAGGAAACATTTACAAGGCTGCAAGTAGTCAACATGACCTTTAAAGGTCCTTTCCAACCCAAGCTATTCCGTGGTTCTATGAAATACTGAAAGACAGCAGGGTTAGATGGGATATTGGGAAGAAATTCTCCCCTGTGAGGGTGGTGAGGCCCTGGAATGGATTTCCCAGGGAAATTGTGGCTGCCCATCGCTGGAAGTGTCCAAGACCAGGTTGGACGGGGCTCGGAGCAACCTGGTCTAGTGGAAGGTGGGGCCGGATGATCTTTAAGCTCCCTTCCAACTATAACCATTCCAATATTCTAGGATTCTACAAAAGAAAGGAACTGGCCACGGGAGGGCAGCAGCCGGCTGGGTTCAGCTATCGTGAAGCACCAGCTCACAACCATCACTCATCTGTCTGTGAGGGGCTTTTATGGGCTAGCAAAGCCAACCATTCTGCCTGTTTGCCCTCTCAGATACAGCACAAACTGTGTAGTTGCCGCATCTGCGGGAGAAGGGTTTAGCCAAAGATTCCCTGAGAATCTGGAAAACTCCTGCCCTTGGAGATAAAACCAGTAAAACACAGTTCTGGGATATATAAGGGACATTTCTGACTGCTGCACAATTCCCTCTCAACCTGAAACACTGGTGACCCCGTGATGCTTTATGAGACCTGGAGGCACTCACCTTGTTCCAAGAGATCACAGAATATCCCAAGTTGCAAAGGACCACCACAAGCTGCAGCTGGAAAGAATAGTTTGGAGTTAGGAGAGCCTTTATCTCGAGGTTCTCCCAGAAGGATCATCTCCTTCTAAGGCAGGTATAGAGGAAAGCAATTCCCCTTTTAGGCTTCTCCTGGGTGAAAAAAAAAATAAAATTAAAAATCCAAGATGCAGGGAACTGAAAAGAGCAAATAAATCTTTTAGCACCATCCTGAATTAGGGAGGTGTTCCTCTGCACACTCGGAAAGCATCACTGCCAGCTGAGGTGGCCAGGCAGCCTCTGTGTGGCTGGAGTGGTTTCACACACAAAAAGCCTCAGTGGTCTGTTACCTCTCCTCAGGTGGGAGTTACCCTCTCCACACCCAGCCAGGACTAACAGGTCAGGGAGTGCTGCAGCACCAACACACTCAGCGTGGGTCAAACCGCCGCCCCAGGCGACCGGAGTCCATCGGTGGGTTCGGGTGTGTGACCAGCCCCAGCAGCCACGGAGCTGATCAGACCTTAAATTATTCTCCCTGCTCACACAGGGTTTGTGTGGCTGCAATACCTTGGCACAGGTTCGAGCCGGAGCTCCACAACACCTCACGTCAAGAGGATTTTTCACCAGAGCCTGGTGGGCACATCATCTCCCTCCCCGATTGTCCTCGGCCCCGGGCAGCACCACAGAGCAGTAAATGCAGAGGTGGTGCATGGCACGAGGGGAGGGAAGTACTGAAAGAGGGACAGCATCGACCTGGTCACCTGCCTTGCTGCAAAAGCAGCTAAATCTTGCCCAGGTAAAGCCGAATTCCTCCTAAACAGGAGCAGCAGCAGCGCAGTCTCCTCTGAGCGCCGTGAGATGCTGCAGGGGATGGATACGTCGCCCAAAGCCAACCTGCGGGCACACACTCGCCTTCCCCACGGGCAGGTAACGCCCACAGGCTTTCAGGACTGCTGTTGGATACCCACACTCAGGAGAGCAAAGTCCTCCCAGCCCTGCCCAGGAGAAAGGAGCCGGAGTGTGGGTGGAGCGACGCGGCTGTTCCACCCACAGGTAATCTCGTTTCCCTGGAACCAGCCGCGCTCGCACTGCAAAGGTCTTTGCGCTGCTGGCAGGTGGAAAGCGCTGCCTGACAGGGCTTCACTCTCTGCAGGTAAACACACACACGCTCCCACACCCAGGGAGAGCTGCTGCCCATACAGACTGTTCTCCACTCCAGGCTATCCCTGTGGATCACTCCTGGGAGGGTAAAGGTCTGCCCCTGCCTTCCCTCTGCGCTTGGTTTCACACACAGCAGGACATTTGGAAGACAACTCTTTTTTCCCCCCTGTTTAATAACCCACAGGTCTAGTCTGGAGTCTGTTCAAGGCACTTGGCAAAGCCACAGGGTAGTGGTGGCTTGACTGGGAACACCGCTCTGGACATGCTGGCTGCCTTTCCTGCCAGGACACAGCTGGATCACTCCCCCAGGACTTATTTTAGAGTAACCCACAGCAATGCTGTTGGAGTGCACAAGGGAATCCAGAGCAGTTACTGATCTTCCTGCTATTCCCAGGAAAGGCAGCTCTTCTTATTCGGAAATTAAAGTAACAACCCCCCCAGAAAGCCAGTAAAAGGGGAACTGTGAGACCTGGCTTACACATAACCACCTTTTCACTCACCTTTTGTAAGAATTCATTCCCTGCTCCAAGCCACAGCTCCAGATGGGAGGTGATTTTGCCTCTCTGCTCTGCTCAGGTGAGATCCCAACCGGATCACTGCATCCAGCTCTGGGGGCACCAGCACAGGAAGGACATGGACCCGTTGGAGTGAATCTAGAGGAAGGACACCAAGTTGATCAGAGGGTTGGAGCACCTCTGTTATGAGGAAAGGCTGAGAGAACTGGGATGAGACAAGGCTTCGAGGTGACCTAATTGTGGCTTTCCAGCACCTGAAAGGAGCCCACAGTGAAGCTGGAGAGTGGCTTTGGACAAAGGCCTGGAGTGAACAGGACAAGAGGGAATGGCAAGTTTAGATTAGATATTGGGAAGGAATGGCAAGTTTAGATTAGATACTGGGAAGAAATCCTTCCCTGGGAAGGTGGCGAGGCCCTGGCACAGGTTGCCCAGGGACGCTGTGGCTGCCCCATCCCTGGAAGTGTCCAAAGCCAGGTTGGCAGCACTGTTACACATGGGGGGGGGGAAGGGGGAACAGCACGCAGCTTCTGGAGCTGCTTTACTGGCCAGTGAGGCGTGAAGAGATTTTCTAGAGTTTTCTAGGGCTTCTGCTGATAGGTGCTTCCTCCTTTTGGCCCCTTTGTGGCACCTCTTCGGGGATGTCGCAGGATACAGCACATGGCACTGGCACAGAGAGGGGCAGAGGAGGGTGGCAGAGCCCTGGGGCCGCAGGAGGATCCTGGCACATTTACCTGCCCCGGTGCTGGGCGGTTCTGGGCTTGCCACTCCTCTGAGCGAGGGTGAAGGGCAGCTTCCTCACCTCCTCCCGATATCAGCTCCCTCCCAAGGCAGGCGGGAGTCCCACACGGAAGTCGAGGCGCTGCACATGAGTCCTCGGGCAAAGGAGCTGGGGACGGAAACCACGCGACAAGGAAGCCCAGGAGCCTGCAGCCCACCTTGCCTGCGGATCTGCCCCCAGGAGCACCAGGACAGAGGAAGGCTCTCCGCTTCACCATGCAGGTAGGAACAGAAACTGCTCCAATACTTCCAGGCTGTTGCTTTTCAGCACCTCTAAGCACCTGTGCCTTGGAAACACGGGATGAGCTAAGCTCTGATCTCTACTGCTCATCTGCTTCCGGCCTTTGGGGCATTCCAAAAGCAGTACAGGGGCAGCGGTGCCGTTTTTCTTCTCTAGACTGGAAGGAAAGATGCGGTTTCCTTCCCTTGAAAAAGCCAGGCAAATTCTCCAAGATCAGGGCAGGTGGTAAAGGTCCAGGTGTGCTGTCTGCCTCTCCAGCTCAAGGCTGTCCCACTTCTCTCAGGAAGCCATTAGGTAACATGGAAGTGCTCCAAGGGAAGCTGCGTGAGAAACATCCCGGAGAGAAGAGCAATGTGATCATCTCAGTGTGGGTGATGGGAACAACCCAAACCCTCACCAATCCATGACTGGAAAGGAACACAAGGATGCCGGATCCTATCCAGGTCCTTGGCCTGAGTCACTCACACAGGTGACCCCACCCCCAGCCCAGGGGTGCCTGTGGCCATTTCCCTGAAGGAATGCTCAGGGCAGTGGGTTACCTGGCCCCCTGTGACAGGGGAGAAGCACCACTGACATACCTGGAGGCACCTCAGGGCATGGAAACCCTTTTTAAACATTGAAATTCCTGCTTCCCATTGTGCCAGTCACTTCTCCTACACCTTTGCCCAGTGGCACTTCCAAATCCCGCTCTGACCACAGGGCAGGAGGGAGTGAAAGTGTCCTCCCCGAGAGCAGGGATAGAGTCCAGGGTTCACACAACCACTGCAGAGCCCAGGTGGCCTCACCTGCTCGTGATCCGACTCCCTAATCCCTGGGACAAAAAAAACTAGGTGTGGGAGAATAACAGTGATCCGAAGTCCCTGCCCTCTGCAGCTGTCCCTGCCTACACATCTCTGCCTTCCCATCAGGAACTGGAGTGACAGGACAAGGGGGGATGGCTCCAAACTGACAGAAAGTAGGGTTAAATGAGATATTAGGAACAGATTCCAACTGGGGTCAGCAGCAGCAGGACAATAGGAGGTGGCATTTAGGAACCCCCCAAGACCGCCCTGTCCCAAACAGGTGGCTTCCCCTCCACAGCCCCGTGATCACAGGTGGTGCTGGCAGGGAATCTCTGCAGGATGAGGCTGGTGCACATGGAGGCTGTGAGAAACCAGCCAGGCAGGCATGAGCCCACACGACAGGGGAGAGCTGTGCCAGGCCAGATCTGTGCCAGCACCAGAGCGTTGGCAATAGGGCAGAGCCCAGTGAGGCTCCCACTCCCAACCCTCTGTGCCCAGATGAGCAGAGAGGGGCTCAGCCAGGGAGAACTGTCACACCCAGTCCTGCCCCCCAGACCTGGTTAGAGCTCTGGCAGAGCAGGTGACAACACCATAACCCCCTCCTCCGCCTCTTGCCCTAAATTGAGTACCTTTTATCCAAGAGAAGTTCTGGCTCTTGTTACAACAGCACCTCTGGGCAAGAACATTCCTCTTCTCGAGCATTCCCACTTTGGCTTCCTGGCTGTCAGTCTCCTCATGGTTCCTGTGCTGTGGCTGATCCACGTGAGCAAGGATCTGATGGAACATTTCAGCCCTTTCCCCATCCTGGCCTCTCCTGCATCCATGGCCTCATTCTCCAGTGAAAGCTTGGGATGCAGATCTTACATCAGGGCATGGTTTCACCACCACGGCTCTGCTCCCAAGGTGACAGCTGGAGGAACCCGTCTGGCTGGGCTGCCTTTCAGGTCACAGTGTCTCTGGTGACCCTGGGTGACAATACCCCCATCCCTGGCAGCTCCTTCCCGCTGCTGCACTGCATCACCAGCCCTCTGTGCTGCTGCT